>NC_057812.1:457194073-457194837 GCF_018294505.1 Triticum aestivum | reverse complement strand
AGCTAGATATGTGTCACACAAACTCCTTCTCCCTACCAGCAAGATGCCCATGCGTTGCACCGAACATCAAGATGCATTTGTATGAGTAGTTTATCTTGTGGGGGAAAAGGATGAATGAGGGAATGCGTTATTTGCAAATGCGGAGAGGGGTGTGGGTATCTTTTTGCAAAATTGCCACAGTTTCCTCCCTATCCGTCGGGTATAAATCGGATGACCTATATTGCAGGATGGCAGGAACACCATCATCACCAACTCTGTTTTTTATAAGAGTAAGGATATGTAAGTGTCACTGCCCCCCCCCCCCCGACACACACCCACACCCACACAACCACACACACACTTCCCAACACCGAAGGAGTAGGGTGACACCTCGATCTTGATATTAATCTATCGACTGGCTTCTCTCTCAAACACACACACACGAACACACACTACCCGACACCGAAGGAGTAGGGCGACACCTCGATCTTGATAGTAATATATCTACTCCTCTTTCAAACACACACACACACACACACATACACACATTCGCTAGTTGTGCCTCTATGCCTACCGCGCACACTCTCGATACGTCTTTCTCTCCCTCCCCCTCCCCCCCCACCCCAACAATGACAGCAGAAGGGTGACAACTCGATCTGATCGTAATCTGTCAATTGGTTTTTCTCTCGAACATTGTGTCTCTGTGCCTCGCTCAGTAGCCCCCTCGATATGTAGACTTCTCGCGCGCGCATAGCTGTAGTGACAATGACGCTGAACCCAGTGTG
>NC_057812.1:457173530-457194063 GCF_018294505.1 Triticum aestivum | reverse complement strand
ACCCCAACAATGACAGAAGAAGGGTGACAACTCGATCTGATCGTAATCTGTCAATTGGTTTCTCTCTCGAACATTGTGTCTCTATGCCTCACTCGGTAGCCCCCTTGATATGTATACTTCTCGCGCACGCACAGCTGTAGTGACGATGACGCTGAACCCAGTGTGCCTCATTTTTACCGGCCTCATGTGATAGTTTTCACCCTGTTTTCTGTTAATTAACAAGGCAACCTTTTCTTTGTTACTACTAGTGTATCTGAAATCATTCGGGCATACATAAAATATATCACTTCAACCCAATTATCGCAGTAACTATTTTAAAAGAAACTAGCTAGATGCCCATGCGTTGCACAGAACATCAAGATGCATTTGTATGAGTAGTTTATCTTGTGAGAGAAAAGGATGAACGAGGGAAGGCTGTATTTGCGAACGTGGAGAGGGGTGTGGGTATATTTTTGCAAAATTTCCATAGTTTTCTTCCTATCCGTTAGATATAAATCTGACGGCCTATATTGCAGGATGGCACACACACCATCATCACCAACTCTGTTTTCTACTCCCTCCATTCCTAAATATTTGTCTTTTTAGAGATTTCAACAAGTGACTACATATGGAGCAAAATGAGTGAATCCACACTCTAAAATATGTCTACATACACATCCATATGTGGTAGTCCATTTGAAATCTGAAAAAGACAAATATTTAGGAATGGATGGAGTATAAGAGTAGACATGGAGATATATCTCCGGCATGGTCTACAACAAAAATGTGCTGGACTGGTTAGCGTCGGATGCTCGCAACGCGATGACATGAGTTCGAAATCTGTCTTTAACTTTAGATTTTTATATCATATATTATTCAATCTATACTTCTTTCGCTACTATACTGATAGTGGAACCCACAGAGTACTTAGAATACAAGATTAAGGATGGACTTGTTTCTTTTTATCTTTCTGTACGATGTTGTAGCCACCCTGCAAGTCACATGTACACTGTACATGCAATTAACTTTTTATAGAGGGACAATCATACACGCAATTAACTCAAATGGATTGGACGTCACTCTATTATTTCCAGCATAAGAGCATCTCCAACGGCAGCCGACAAATTTCCTCCTGCTTCCTTCCGCGGAGGACGACATCAAACGCCAGCGGCATACATTTTCACAACTCTAACCAACCAGATGAAATTCGTGCAAACACGGACTAATTTCATATAAGCATGAAGGATTTCGTATAAAAAAGCCGGATCTTCATATAAACATGATGGATTTCATTACATTTACATGAACTAAGCGGTGCCAATCCGGCTCTCTTGGTATAATTAATACTCCCTCCGTCTGGAAATACTTGTCCTAGAAATGGATGTATCTAGACTTATTTTAGTTACTGATACATACAGTTTATCCATTCTTAGAAAAAAATCCCGCCGGCTGGAGAGGGAGTACATAATCTAAATGGCCGCCCGCGGATCCCTTTGTCTTCCTCATCTCCGGCAGACACTTTGCGGGGTCGACGAAGGTCCTCGGAAGAGACAAAGAAGCAAAGAAACCACCTGAATGCGCAGTCGTCACCTCGGCGGTGGTCTTCATGGGACCCAAGTGGCGGCGGCCTCCCGTGTTCTACTTCTCCTCGATGATGGCGGCGGACACGGAGAAGCTAGCCACCGACTTGTCGCTCTCCACGCACCCGGCTTCTGTCTCTTCCTGCATGGCGCTGCCGCAGGCACGGGAGGTGCGTCCACAGACACGGGAGGCGCGGCACCACAGACACTGGTGGCGCGGTATGGCGTGGTAGTGACGATGCCCGTACCGGTGTGCTCGTCACCGTGCCGGTGTGGAGCAACTCGCCACTCCTCATCGAGATGAACTAGAGCGGCGAGTTGTTGAACCACGTGCCTGCTTGGGGCGGCAACTAGCTCCGTTAGGCCAAGCGAGGTTGGTGAAGCACCGAGCGGCCTCGCCCGTATCCGGGGGGCTTGGCGGGCCACCCAGCCGGGTAATATGCCAGAGGACGGCTCCTCGGAAGCCATCGGAAGAGTGGAGAAAATGGTGAAGGAGGAGATGGGGGAGCGGTGGAGGGGTGCGATTCTAGCCCGTTGTCTGTCTAGCCTCGTGTAAATAGAGGGCGGACAGTAGGTGCTTGGCCGGCGTCTGGCCTCACTTAAACTGGGGGCGGACAGGAGGAGCTCGGCCGGTGTTGCATTTAATTCTGGCCCGCTCATGAATGGAATTGTGGCCGGAGTAGGTTTCTCGGTTTGCATGCGGGTTTGATGGAGGCGAGGAGGCGTGTTCAGCCGGGCGTGCAGCGGGTGGCGTAGTACTATTCAATTTGACAGCGGGCGGCGCAGTTCCTGATACAGCTTTAATGCAGACAGGAGAGGGAGTAGCAGTTCCCGAAATGTTGAACGGCCAATGCATCCTCCTTCAATTAATGCATGAGGGAAGTAATGGGAGGAGGACCGGGAAAGAGGCTGCACGATGTGAATGCAACACAGTTTACCCTCATATAAAGGCGCCCCTCCATTCCAATGCATCTACCAGATCGTATGCACCTAAGCATTTGCCTAAGCACCTACACTAAGCGCAAAAGAGCTCACTCCAGACCCATGGCGACGATGCGCATGAGCGGCCAGTGGCTGTGCCAGATGGTCCATGACATCGGCCTGCAGCATGGCACCGAGGATCGTCTCCAGATGGTGTTGGAGACCGGCTGGTGGATGGCTGCCGTCGACGCCAACTACGACTCTTAGTTGGACCAGATGATCGTTGCCACCACCAACAAGTTCACCGTCCTCAAGAAGCTCGCGGATGACATCGCCGTACTCCTCCAGCCCGCACACCCGGGCTCCTCATTGCCCGCCACCCTAATCGGCCTCCATGGCCGGAACCTCTTTCAAGCACTGGTGGCCCTGCGACTGCCCGCCGACGCCATGAAGAATGTCCACCTGGAGGTCGCGCTCGCCGCGGGGCGCCTCGCCATGCGAGAATTCGTCGACCTACACATCCACGTGTACGAGCAAATCATGTACATAGGTATCTACAAGGCCAGTGAGGACGCTGCGACGTTGGCCTTCCTCAACCGGCTAGAAGCCCTGGATGCCTTTGCTGAGAAGCACCTCGACCTCGCCATAAAAGTCGTCGATCGGTGGCCCGGCGCACTAAGTTGAGGAGGAGGAGGTCGTACGTTGATGGATGCATCTTTCTTCTTGCCTTCTGTAACCACCACTACGATCGCATAATCATCGTGGCCTTAATTCTTATTGTGCTATTGCATTCTTGTTCCAGTCAATACCGACATGTGCGATCCCTTTGCTTAATTATGTGCATCACTGTAACTAGTACTCCATCCGTGAATTTATAAGTTGTGCTTACCTTTCCCATCAACTTCGTGCAACGCGTGGGCATCTTGCTAGAAACACTGGAACATGTCGGACTGCGTGTGACCAAACCGACGATGCGCCAACCTAGCTACTACGTACCCTGCTTATCTGGCGAAAATAGACCCACCCTAGCGTTTCCAATCGTTATTTCTATCTATCGATCGTGCCAAGGAGTAGAACCAAAATGTTACAATTTATACATGTCTCTCTACTCCTACTCCTATAAAATACTCAGTTGGTGATGGTGGTGTGTCTGCCATCCGTCGTTTCTGACCATTAGATCTGCATCTAACGGCTGTGAGGTAAGTTGTGTCATTTTTGCAACAATAGCCCACCTCTCTGCTCCAATTTGCAGAAAACCCCTTATTATCTTGAAAGCAACCACATCCCTCCCTCACCTCATCAAAACAGCCTGAGAAATATATACTCCTATAAAAGACTCAGTTGGTGATGGTGGTGTGTCTGCCATCCGTCGTTTCTGACCATTAGATCTGCATCTAATGGCTATGAGGTAAGTTGTGGCATTTTTGCAACAATAGCCCACTTCTCTGCTCCAATTTGCAGAAAACCCCTTATTATCTTGAAAGCAACCACATCCCTCCCTCACCTCATCAAAATAGCCTAAGAAATATATCTCTACTCGTATAAAATACTGAGTTGGTGATGATGGTGTGCCTGCCATCCTCCAATATAGGCCATCCGATCTATATCTGACGGATAGGAAGGAAACTATAGCAATTTTGCAGAAAGACACCCGCACCCCTCATCACATTTGCAGATAAGGCCTTCCATAGTTCATAATTATCTCCCACAAGATAAACTACTCATATAGCATATTGATGTTCCATGCAACACACGGGCATCTAGCTAGTACTCCTATAAAAGTCTCAGTTACTGATTGTAACATCCCAAAAATTTAAATTTTGGAATGTTATAATAAATAGATAGATTGAATGTTTGTTTGATTGTTGTGTGATTGATTGAGTGAAATTGGAAACTTTTTGAAAGTTAAATGAGAGGGAATAAAAGGACTTTTCCAAACTTTCACCTTTTTGCATTTTGATCTCCATGAATTCAAATTCTTTTCACCACGAAACCCTAGAGAGAAGATAACATGACTTCTTCCATTTATTTAAATAGGGGTGTTGAAAATATTTGAATTTCATCTGAAAATATTTCCAATTCTGAAACTTTAAGCAACTCAATGATTTTCATGAGAGAAGATAAAATGACTTCTTCAAAACAAATGAAATATGAGTTGGGAGTTTCAAAGAAACTCAAATTTAAAATCCATTTGAAATTATTATTGTTTTCAATTTGGGTTATTTGAGTTTTATTCAAATTATTTTTCTCCAAAAACAAAATACATGGAAAATAGGGTAACATGATTCCCTACAATAGATAATTGGAGAAAAAAGTAAATTTGAAATCATTTTCGTATTTTTAAAATGATTTTCATTGGATTTTATTAGACCAGTAGCACTCTTTGAATTATCTGAATTTGTGTGGATTTTATTTGGCATTATAAAAATGTCCATATCGTAGAAAATCTTTTTCTGAAAATTTTGATATATAATATGCCTATATAAAAATTTTATTTTATTTTTTTATTCGGTTTTCCTTCTATTTCTATTTAAAGAAAACTGTATGTGTGGCCCATATTTATTTATCGCCTACATGCGCAGTATAGTAGCTTCTAGCGCCCCATTGTTTTTTTCTCCCTTAAATAGACCAGGCCCAGCCAGCCTTTTCATTTTTTTTATTTTTTTTCTTAGGCTGAATTTTGTAAAAAAAAACTGCAGCAGCAGCGTGCACGCGGCCGGCCGAAGGCCTTTAGGCCCATGCGAGCCGCTCACCTCTTTTCATCTCTGTTTCGTATATTTTCGTCTACATTTAGTCCCACATTGCCTAGCTTTTGACCTCTAAGCCTCTTTTCCACCAATAAATATAGACCCATAGAGCCTCCAAAAATCATCCGATTCGAGTTAAATCAATATTTTGGTTTGACTAGATTCATTTAATAAAAATATATTTCTCCTCTCCGGCGCGACTTATAGAAATTTTCTCTTCTCTCCAAAGTCATCTTTTCTCTGCCTTATAAAAGTATCTTTCTTTTTTTCTTATACTTCCGTAGTTTATTATTTTTAGACTAATACGATAAAATAATTAGATTATCAATTAGTCTACGTATTTATACATTAGACCCTAGCCCGTAGCAATTTTTTCTTCCGTAAAACAGCTTGGCCCTGATTTTTCAAATAGCCGTAACTTTTTACTCGTTTGTCCAAATCCAACGAAACCAACACCCACTTCTTCGTTATGATCTCCTCTATCCAGTAATCCAACCCAAACATGTTTTTAAAAATTTAAACATTGAATTAGATGATATTTGAATTCAAACTTCGTTTGATGATAACTTGAGTTTCGTAGCTCCGTTTGAGTTGATTCTTTTTGCAAATCGAAGCTCTTGACCTAAACCTTATGATAAGGCCAAATTCATATAATTTTGGTACTGTTAGAAATTGTTTTATGTTGCAAGAGTTATTTGCTTGGTTTTGGTGTTTTCTGAACTGTCTTCTTCGTTCTTCCAGATCTTCTGAGTGATTGCTTATGTGTGGTTACTATTGCTTGCTTACGATAGATTGACCGGAGTGTGACGAGTAGAACTATCAAGAGTTTTGAGTGTGAATCATCTTCATCAACATTGCAGGCAATTTCACACTTTGATCATATCCCTTTCATACCCAGTGTTTATGCATTAGTTTCACCCTCAAACATTGCATGACTAGGATTGATAACATGTGGGTATTGGAAAGTAGTTGATGAGGTAGGAACCTATTGCCCTGCATTCAAACCTTGAGAGTTACTATTACGTTATGCTTATATTGCCATGTTATGCTCGTAGACAAGGATTGGGTTTGAGAGTATTTCATGACAGATGTGAGATTGTTAATTAATGGTTTACTTAAGGTGGCAACTTTAACACACATCTGGGTGGACTGAGGCACCTGGGTATTCCAGCGATTGCCTGTCTAGGCACCTGGGTATTCCAGGATTGCCTGTTTTTTTATGGACCGCCACCTAGGCTCAAAGGGATCATGAGATTATTCATACTAGAAACTTCCGTGTGTAGCCACAAGCTATTATGGGCTCTAGCATAGTTGATTAAGTTGTGTGAACTCTTACAGTAGTAGACTAGCAGATGTAGGGGAAAGTAGGTGTAACGGTCTACCAGATCGTAAGGTGCTAGCGCTTCTGAAAGACTATGTCTCGGTCATCCGTTTCTCAAACACCATGTAGTGCGAGAAATCAAACGGAGGCGATAGAGTCTTGTGGGGAAAAGTGCACAAACCTCTACAGAGTGTATAAACTAATCATGGTTAGCCGTGTCCCCAGTTATGGGCGTCTTGAGTATCTAGTACTTGGATTATCATGTGAATCTCATCACATTACTTTAAATTAATTTTGTTGGGTTTAATGATGTTACTTAATTGGGATTGAGAATGCTGTCAACCATTCTCAATGTTCAACAACCACCATGATAGTTAAGTAAAATTTATTCCTTTGCAGTAGGGAAAATTTGGCTTTTCGCAAAAACATTATAACCATAGAGCTTTTCCACCAGCCAAATATGCATGTAAAGATAGCCATTGTTCATCATTTCTCTCTATGGTGTGAATTTGCCAGTACATTCAATGTACTGAGCCTTTGTGGCTGCAATGTCTCATGTTGTAGGAATCTTACGAAGAGTAAGTGATACGTTAGGGTTATGATTTCTACACTCAACTTTGTCGTTGGTGTTGATGGGAATCCACAACCTTGTTACTTGCGCTATTTTGGATTGAGGTAATAGTATTTACATTACTTTATACATGTGATTTACCTCTGTTATAAATCCTCGAGTACTGTGTGTGTCAGCATACCGATCCAGGGATGACACTTAAGCACAGAGACTTGATCCATTCGGGTCGGATCGCTCCAAGATGGTATCAGAGCACATGTTGACTGTAGGACGTGTCCCTAGAAACTGGCAAGCCCATAGCAAAGATTTTTCTCTACAACTTTCCCTTTCAAAAAGATCTTTTACCTCTCTTCTCTTCTGAGCTTATTCAAAAATTCCCTTTAGTAAGACCATACCCCTTTCCCCTTTTGACCACATGAAGATTCGACTAATGAGACCACTCCAAGAAGTACAAGATATCGGACAACTAAGACCACTTCGGAATGAAGAGTATTTTCCGTGCATCTGAATAATGGAAACTACAACGGTTGAAGACCGAAGACAAGTAGAATTTGAAGGCTCTGAAGAATTCCCAGATTTGTATGACCTAGGAAGGCTACCCTTATGGAACTTGGCAGACTATGGAAGTTGTCAATACCCGAGATCAAGGTGTATCGAAGAAAGACTGAAACAAGGAGCATGAGAACTTGAAGTTTTGTCAAAGAAAACCCTAAGGCAGGAGATATCAACTATAGAATGATAGCTCATGGGAATGACAAGAGCAGAAACACGGTTACCCGTGATGTCATCGCCCGCTGATGCTATTGTCACCGTGCTGAGTTAAGGATGCATTTCTTCAGAATGGATTTGATGGAAGAAGGCTGATGGAGCACCTTTTAGTAAGATGAAGTTTTAACCTTAGCCGGTGTATCACCAGGATCTGGAGTAGTACATCAAGAAGTTTAAGGTGGAGCTCCATGAAGCCGTATTAGACAAGGAAGTATTTCATGAGGAACTCAGGACCCTAAAGATGAGAGTAGCTAAGCTGGAGGAGCAAAACCTCGAGATACCGGAGATTCGTCAGGAACTGAAGGACAGTAGGACCATGGTTCATGCGAAGGATGTTGAAACCAGAAGTTTGGAATGCAACTCCAGAATATTAAAGGATGTCACGAGAGACTTCGCGTCAACAGAGTTGATCTGGCAAAAGAACTTGAGAAAGACAAGAATGATCGGAAGAAGCCATTGGAGGCATGAACAAGGCTTGAAGAGTTTGGAGACATTGAAGATTTATTGACCTTTAGAAGACCAAACCCCTGTTATATACCTACGTTAGATGCGACGTTTGTGAGCTATCATTTGTTTGATGTTTTTCCCGACAGCCACAAATAAAATGTGTCTTTTCAAAACTTTTGTTTGTATTGTGTGTATCCCTCTCTATCTCTCTTATCTCACCCCAAACCCATGGACCCAATAGAGGATGAATGAAGATGAGCTTATATTTTCTGGACCGATGAGTCAATTGGAGACGGACCAACGGATTCAAAACATGGAGGATCACATGAAGAATAACCCTATAGTCGGAAAGGATATGACCCAGCATGATCTTCAGTGCTTTAAAAGAGGTGTTGCTACTTGCTGGAGGATGTACCAAACCATCAATGGATGGCAAGGAGTAACCACTTGGAAAGAATTTAAGTTGACTCTGCCAAAGTCTCGGCTTGTGTCCCAGAAGTTGAAGCCTTATGGGAAGGATATGAAGAAACCTTGTGCATGCAAGATTTGTGGAGAAATAGGACACACCCATAAAGAACACAAGGATGAATGCCCTAATTGTGAAGGAAGTCACCCAGTTGAAGAATGCCCAACTAGGCAGATTACTTGTTTCTTGTGTGAAGGGACTACCCACTATCCTGCTTAGTGTCACATTTACCCCATGGTACAACGAACCATCCAGCAGAAGAAAGAAGTAATGAAAGGAGCCCTCATGGAAATTTTAGAAGAAGTTGTGATGAAGGAAGGGATGGAGGACACACCTAAAGAAGACCCGAGTAAACCCTACACTAAGTCTTGCTATTCATGTGGAGAAGAAGGACACATCTCCCAAAATTGTTTGAATGGGGATCTAGTATAATTCCCGACAAAGGAAGTAGAATATGACCCACAAGAAATAGAAGCCATGATTGGCATGGAAAGGTCTAGGAAGAGAAGCAGATTGGATTCCAGGAAGGACCTGAGTCATATCACCTGTTACAGGTGCAAGGAGTCAGGGCACTACCTCAACAATTGCCCAAAAAGGAAACCTTGATACTTGTCAGAAGTAATATGTTATAGTTGTAATGGAGCAGGGCACTTTGCCAGAGAATGCCCCAAGGAGAAGGAAACTTGTGCTAGATAGTTGAGTTTGCAACAAAAGAAATGGAGTAGTAGAAGTGAGAACATTTTCTTTTATATTGAGGTGTTGAGTTGAGACATGTAATGGAAAAGCGAGAGATTGTAATCACTTGAGAATGAATAAAGTTAGCATCGTTGGTACTGATATGGATTTTATGAGTTGTTACTCTATGAAGAAGAATTTTGGCCATTCTAAGGATATGAGAAATGTGGTCTATGGAAGATTTGTGCATTTTAAGGGTGGTAGTACCCTGTAAGAATCGTTGACCCCTGGAAAAGATAAGGATACTCCACTGAGTGGATTTCAGACAAAATGAATATGAGTTTTGTCTCGATATGTGTGATGCCCCAAGAGTATGTGGGATGAAGTTGGAGGCCGTCAGTTGTTGGACCAAATGTGATCAAGGAGTCAGAAGAGAATGTTAAGTTGATTCGAGATAGACTGAAGGTAGCTCAGTCCAGGCAGAAGAGTTATGCGGACTAAAAAAACACAAGGAGGTAGTCTATGAAATTGGAGACAGAGCATGTCTTCGTGTGTCCCCTCTGCGAGGAGTTAAACGAATTGGAGTTAAGGGAAAGTTAGCCCCGAGATTTGTAGGACCATACCGAGTTTTGGAGTGTATGGGAGAAGTGGCCAACAAGTTGGAGTCACCCGAAGGACTGACAGGAGTTCAAGATGTGTTTCATGTTTCCCAGTTGAAGAAGTGCCATGCAGAGATGGCCAATATTCCCCTATAAGGACGCTTGACACTGGAAAGGATAATGATGTTCCACGGAGTGGAATATGGACTCCATAAGTATAAGTTTTTATCTCGGTATGTGGGATATCCCACGAGGATGAAGAGATAAATTACTATTGGATATAAAGGAGGTATGATGTCGGAAATATGGATCAATGGAAACTCCATGATGAGTCTGAGTAATCATGTCCTAGTTTGGTGCCAATAGAAGGAAGGAAGACAATACAATTGGATGGATTTAAGAATACTAGGAAGTTGGAAGTTGGAATAATGATCAGTTGCCCGATGATAAGTTCAAGGACTACAAGTGATGAGATGGGCCATAACCCACAGGCCCCAGGACCTGCCAAGGAGCAAGCACACTCTTGTTGAAGGAAAAACCCTAGAAGAAGTTACGTTTACCGACAGATGATTTTATAGGAGTAACGCAAACCTGAGAGTTGTGAAGGACCGATAGATGTTTGTTTGGCTTGCAGAACCAATGGATTTATCCGAACTTGGTTCGTTGACAAGAGAAATTCTGCAATGCTTGTGAGGATGACCGAGTGTTAGAATGCGAGATTCGCTAAACCGTATATAAGGTAATGATTTGGGTGCGGGATGGATTGATCACCATACCGACTTACTCTTATTGTTCGCCTTGATATATGGGATGGTAAATCTGAGTGACTTACCTATAGTAGAGAGACGACGATCAAAACCCTGTTTAAACCTTAGAATGGTATAAGAAATTTTTCCCTTATACAAGGCAGCTTTTGCCAACCGTAGGTTATACGGTGAGGATCAACTAGACCCATTTCTCGCAGAAGGAACCATAAATTGTTGACCACCATGAGATATCGATAGTTGTTTAGTTTTGGCGCCAGACCCGTCAGCTAAGAAGACCCAGTCACAGAAGAACCTTACCAAGATGAAAGACAGAAGAATTGAGGAAAAGGTTATGCCACTATCGAAAGAGCCCAGATAAGGAATTATCCTGAAGATCTGAGAAGACCGACACTGTTAACAATATGGATGAAGTATATGAGTTTTGATGGAACCGTAACCATGCTTCAAAGGGTGGTAGCACCCGAGACCCCGGAGACGATCGATGGATTTTGAGGAGACCCCCAAAACCCTAACCTTTTCTTGCTAGCCTCTCCGAATCTCGAGGACAAGATTCATTTTAAGGGTGGTAGGTTTGTAACATCCCAAAATTCTAAATTTTGGAATGTTATAATAAATAGATAGATTGAATGTTTGTTTGATTGTTGTGTGATTGATTGAGTGAAATTGGAAACTTTTTGAAAGTTAAATGAGAGGGAATAAAAGGACTTTCCCAAACTTTCACCTTTTTGCATTTTGATCTCCGTGAATTCAAATTCTTTTCATCACGAAACCCTAGAGAGAAGATAACATGACTTCTTCCATTTATTTAAATAGGGGTGTTGAAAATATTTGAATTTCATCTGAAAATATTTCCAGTTCTGAAACTTTAAGCAACTCAATGATTTTCATGAGAGAAGATAAAATGACTTCTTCAAAACAAATGAAATATGAGTTGGGAGTTTCAAAGAAACTCAAATTTAAAATCCATTTGAAATTATTATTATTTTCAATTTGGGTTATTTGAGTTTTATTCAAATTATTTTTCTCCAAAAACAAAATACATGGAAAATAGGGTAACATGATTCCCTACAATAGAAAATTGGAGAAAAAAAGTAAATTTGAAATCATTTTCGTATTTTTTAAAATGATTTTCATTGGATTTCATTAGACTAGTAGCACTCTTTGAATTATCTGAATTTGTGTGGATTTTATTTGGCATTATAAAAAATGTCCATGTCATAGAAAATATTTTTCTGAAACTTTTGATATATAATATGCCTATATAAAATTTTTATTTTATTTTTTATTTGGTTTTCCTTCTGTTTCTATTTAAAGAAAACTGTATGTGTGGCCCATATTTATTTATCGCCTACATGCGCAGTATAGTAGCTTCTGGCGCCCCATTCTTTTTTTTCTCCCTTAAATAGACCAGGCCCAGGCAGCCTTTTCATTTTTTTTTATTTTTTTTCTTAGGCCGAATTTTGTAAAAAAAACTGCAGCAGCAGCGTGCACGCGGCCGGCCGAAGTCCTTTAGGCCCATGCGAGCCGCTCGCCTCTTTTCATCTCTGTTTCGTATATTTTCGTCTACATTTAGTCCCACATTGCCTAGCTTTTGACCTCTAAGCCTCTTTTCCACCAATAAATATAGACCCATAGAGCCTCCAAAAATCATCCGATTCGGGTTAAATCAATATTTTGGTTTGACTAGATTCATTTAAGAAAAATATATTTCTCCTCTCCGGCGCGACTTCTAGAAATTTTCTCTTCTCTCCAAAGTCATCTTTTCTCTGCCTTATAAAGGTATCTTTTTTTTCTTATACTTCCGTAGTTTATTATTTTTAGACTAATACGATAAAATAACTAGATTATCAATTAGTCTACATATTTATACATTAGACCCTAGCCCGTAGCTATTTTTTCTTTCGTAAAACAGCTTGGCCCTGATTTTTCAAATAGCCGTAACTTTTTACTCGTTTGTCCAAATCCAACGAAACCAACGCCCACTTCTTCATTATGATCTCCTCTATCCAGTAATCCAACCCAAACATGTTTTTGAAATTTTAAAAGTTGAATTAGATCATATTTAAATTCAAACTTCGTTTGATGATAATTTGAGTTTCGTAGCTCCGTTTGAGTTGATTCTTTTTGCAAATCGAAGCTCTTGACCTAAACCTTCTGATAAGGCCAAATTCATATAATTTTGGTACTGTTAGAAAAAAATTTATGTTGCAAGAGTTATTTGCTTAGTTTTGGTGTTTTCTGAACTGTCTTCTTCATTCTTCCAGATCTTTTGAGTGAGTTCTTATGTGTGGTTACTATTGCTTGCTTACGATAGATTGACCAGAGTGTGACGGGTAGAACTATCAAGAGTTGAGTGCAAATCATCTTCATCAACATTGCAGGCAAGTTCACACTTTGATCATATCTCTTTCATACCCAGTTTTTATGCATTAGTTTCACCCTCAAGCATTGCATGAGTAGGATTGATAACATGTGGGTATTGGGAAGTAGTTGATGAGGTAGGAACCTATTGCCCTGCATTCAAACATTGGGAGTTACTATTACGTTATGCTTATATTGCCATGCTATGCTCATAGACGTGGATCGGGTTTGAAAGTATTTCATGACAGATGTGAGATTGTTAATTAATGGTTACTTAAGGTGGCAACTTTAACACACATCTGGGTGGATTGAGGCACCTGGGTATTCCAGCGATTGCGTGTCTAGGCACCCGGGTATTCCAGGATTGCCTGTTTTTTTATGGACCGCCACCCAGGCTCAAAGGGATCATGAGATTATTCATACTAGAAACTTCCGTGTGCAGCCACAAGCTATTATGGGCTCTAGCATAGTTGATTAAGTTGTGTGAACTCTTACAGTGGTAGACTAGCAGATGTAGGGGAAAGTAGGTGTAACGGTCTACCTGATCGTAAGGTGCTAGCGCTTCTGAAAGACTATGTCTCGGTCATCCGTTTCTCAAACACCATGTAGTGCGAGAAATCAAACGGAGGCGATCGAGTCTTGTGGGGAAAAGTGCACAAACCTCTGCAGAGTGTATAAACTAATCATGGTTAGCCGTGTCCCCGGTTATGGACGTCTTGAGTATCTAGTACTTGGATTATCATGTGAATCTCATCACGTTACTTTAAATTAATTTTGTTGGGTTTAATGATGTTACTTAATTGGGATTGAGAATGTTGTCAACCATTCTCAATGTTCAACAACCACCATGATAGTTAAGTAAAATTTATTCCTTTGCAGTAGGGAAAAATTGGCTTTTTGAAAAAACATTATAATCATAGAGCTTTTCCACCAGCCAAATATGCATGTAGAGATAGCCATTGTTCATCATTTCTCTCTATGGTGTGAATTTGCCAGTACATTCAATGTACTGACCCTTTGTGGCTGCAACGTCTCATGTTGCAGGAATCTTACAACGAGTAAGTGATACGTTAGGGTTACGATTTCTACACTAAACTTTGTCGTTGGTGTTGATGGGAATCCACAACCTTGTTACTTCCGCTATTTCGGATTGAGGTAATTGTATTTACGTTACTTTATACATGTGATTTACCTCTGTTATAAATCCTCGAGTACTGTGTGTGTCAGCATACCGATCCAGGGATGACACTTAAGCACATAGACTTGATCCATTCGGGTCAGGTCGCTACAGTGATGGTGGTGTGTCTGCCATCCGTCGTTTCTAACCATTAGATATGCATCTAACGGTTGTGAGGTAAGTTGTGGCATTTTTGCAACAATAGCCCACTTCTTTGCTCCAATTTGCAGAAAACCCGTTATTATCTTGAAAGCAACCACATCCCTCCCTCACCTCATCAAAACATCCTGAGAAATATATTTTGAGTGAAAAGTACTCCCTACGTTCCTAAATATTTGTCTCTCTAGAGATTTCAATAAGTGACTACATACGGAGCAAAATGAGTGAATCTACACTTCAAAATATGTCTATATAATCCGTATGTGATAGTCCATTTGAAATCTCAAAAAAGACAAATATTTAGGTACGGAGGGAGTAATATATTCGGAGTATATCAAAACAAGAGTGATTTCTTTCAAGTTTGTGAACAAATACTACTATTCTACTACTTTGGATCCGTCACAACGCACGGGCACATTGCTGGTAAAAGGAAAAGGCCTGCCGCGTTCGCGTCGCACCCCCACATGCCCGAGAATCGGGAGTACAACACGGCCCGTCCGGCATGACATATAGCTTAGGGAAGGCGTGTTGCCTAGCATTTTCACTTTCATGTGGGACCGCCGTTGAGCAAACCGACACCCCGCCCGCCGCCGGGTTGGAAAACAGAAACGAGGGGAAGATCTAGTTGTAGCATGGAAGCCAAGAAATTTGGTGTCAGATGGGGCTCGTTGATAGAGTATGAGCATTCCGTACTACTCTACTCCTACTAGTACCAAGTTTGTAGTACTATACAACTAGTAGTACCACTATACAACTAGTAGGTATGTGCACGGCACATCATCGTAGGAACAAAAAATGGGAAGATCTTGTTTTGGGTGATTTATCTTTTTTCCAGTCAACGTAGTATGAATAATATGATGTGGGGGGCACCCATGAAGCTTATGTGGCTTGGTTTCATGGCTACGAAAGGTTAGAGAAAAATAAATAGATAATGTGTTTAGAGTGCACTCCACTAAACAGATATTCTTTGGATCCATTGCAACGGGCCGGCACATCTATATCTATACCCCCTATATAGTGTGTGAATAACTTTGAAAGTTGGTCGTTGGATGAAGCCAATCCGACGTTACAAAGATGGCAAATCAGAGCACTACTGGCCGTTGGATATCATCTACATTCCACCAGATTCTGCCACATGGATAATCTAGAAGACTCTATGGTTGAACTTCATTCATGACTAACTTTGCCACAACTAAGCTTAGGCAAAGTGTGTCTGCCACAAAAAATGTGGCTAACAAAATGGCCACCACAAGTGTGGCAAGTGATTTGGCAAGAAGTTGAGTCTATGACATGTGGACCATGTAGCTAGAAAAGTGCGGCAAGCCACAAGTGTAGCAATGAACCAAACACATGACTGGTGTGTTTGGTAGGGTGTATGAAGGGTGCGTGATCCCAAGAGTTCCCTTCTCGACCCACTTTTGGGTGTTTGGTAGAGTGTATGGAGGGTGCATGAGTCCACACTAGATTAGCACAAATGCAGTAGAAGCATGCATGAAGAGAGCATACATGAAGAGGGGTGTTGAGTTGAGCATGCATGAAGAGGGAACAACTATGCTAAGACGAGAACGCAACCAAACACACTTGTGGCACCCCTAAGCTTAGGCGTGGCAACCTTAGGCTGCAAACAAAACCATAACTTTGAAAGTTGGTCATTGGATGAAGCCAATCCGACGGTACAAAGATGGCAAATCCGAGCACTACTGGCCGTTGGATATCATCTACATTCCACCAGATTTTGCCACATGTAGAATCTAGAAGACTCCACATGTAGAAGCATAATGCATGAACCACCAGAATCTCATGCGTGCAATGCACGTGTACCTTACTAGTAGTTAGTAGTAGTAAGAAAAAAATTCCGGGTTTGGCACGAGCTCGTATTGCAGGAGCACCACAAGGCCTGCCGCATGAGTTACATTTCCCTCTCGGGGCCCACGGGACCGAACTTCAATGGCTTAGTGCCCGGCCTATGAGTCAATGACATGCGGACCTTAAATGCGGCTGGCCCACATGTCATTCTCATGGTGGTGGTGTGGTTCGCGACTCACTCGTTCGAGATGAACCAGCCGGTGGTGGCGTGGCTGTGGCGAGGGTGCCACAGCTAGACGTCGGGGCGTTACGAGGCATAGATGGCCACACCGGCAGGTACTACCTGTAGTACAGAAGTACTCCAGCTGAGGATTGATGCCCGGGATGAAATTTGTCACAACCGCTGGATGAAAATTCGATGGTGCGGGAGTACGGATCGGAGCACAGCAGCGGAGCAGGCAAACCGCGTCCAATCGGGTGTGGCTGTGGTAGAAAGTTGATGGTCGCCGCAGTTTAGTTAGCCCGCATGTCATGCACACAAAGGCAGAGGAGCAGTGGGGCCGAGAGGGATGAGGCGCACGTCGGGGGGTGAGGATCCCCTAACATGAACAATCCTACCATTCTTTCACTGACATGTGGGACCCCCAAGTGTGGGTCCCACCTGTCAGCGAAGAAAAGGGAGGGTAAGGCAGTGATAGCCATGTCATAGCATCCATGTCCACGTGAAACAAGAAACATGATGGTCGTCGTGGTCCAACTTCCATGGATAAGCTGTCATGTCTGCTGACACATGTATAACAAAACTAGAGTGTTTATATTTCAAGCCTGTGAACAAGTATTATTCTACTACTTTGGATCCATTGCAACGCATGGGCCAGCACATTGGTAGTAGTAGTGTCTATCTCTATCTCTAGAGGCTTTCCCTCGTTCATCCTTTTCTCTCACAAGATAAAGTACTCATACAAATGCATCTTGATGTTCCGTGATGACAAACCAGGGGACTTGTTTCGTATGGGACACATCCTATGATATACTCCCTCTCTCCTAGTTTATTTATTTTCAATCTTTTCGTTTTATAAGTTTCAAATTCAAATTTAGAGGGGCAGTGGGGCCGAGAGGGGTGAGCCGCAGGTCGGGGGACGTGTGGTGTCGTGGGTTCGTGCGGCGTCGTGGGAATCGCGTGTGGCTGTGGTAGAAACTTGATGCTCGCCGCATTTAAGGTGGCCCACATGTCATGCACACAAAGGCAAAGGGGCGGTGCGACCGAGAGGGGTGAGGCGCACGTCGGGGGACGTGGTGCCGTGGGTTGGAGCGGCGTCGTGGGAATCACGAGTGGCAGTGAATGAAACGTGATGGTCGCTGTAGTTGAACTTCCATGGACAAGCTGTCATGTCTATGGACACATGCATTGCATACCGATCACTGGAAGGAGTAGCAGAGAAAGCTAGGCGGATAAATAGTTCCTTATAGTCAAGCGGACCCATGCTACTACTTGTTCCAAAGACATGCACACCATCGAAATAGTCCATCTATATTAATATACATAGAGAGGGAATATTTTTTACAAGAGAGGAAATAGTTCATCCATCCATAATGCCCTGCTGCTGGTGCAGCATCTTCTTCTTCTTGTTGTTCTCATTTTCTGTGGGAGACGGCTTTGCAACAAGCTCTCTGGACCTTGCAGCTATCTCGAAACTCACACGGGCATCGAGGGCAGCATATTTTATCCGCTCGTACGTCAAGGGATAATTCTCCCATCCAGATGACCTTAATGCTAGCGTCTCGTCACCCTTCTGAAGATTTGTTCTAAGCACAAAATTTTCTACGTCGAATAGGGATGGTGTTGGTTTATCACAATCTTCTACAGGAATTTTTATTCTGGTTTGTAGGTCAGCAATGCTTTTCAAATCAAGGTTGTATGGCTCCAACACTACAGGAATTAGCTACTTTGCCGTCTGCCACGACGGACGGCAAAGGCATGAACGGCGGACGGCAAAAGGCTCCGGCAAAGTAAGGTCCGGCAAAGAGCTACTTTGTCGTCTGCTTTAGGCGGCTGGCGGCAAAGGGGCCTTTGCCATCAGCAGCAGATGGCAAAGAAAGCAGACGGCAAAAATTGCGTTGTTAGTCCATTAGGTGGCTAACGGCAGGCCTTTGCCGTCCGCCGCTGATGGCAAAATTTGTCCTGCCTTTGCCGTCTGCCGAATGATGTCAGCTAGACGTCACTACACGGCAGGCCTTTGCCGTCCGCCGCGGACGGCAAAATTTGTCCTGCCTTTGCCGTCAGGCACTATAGGCAAACTAACCAAATGGGTCAGCTCCCAGGAAGCATAGTTGGCTGCCACGTGGCTTCTTTGCCATCTGTCATGGAAGGCAAAGAGCCTGCATATTGGATCTTTTTCTGTTTTTTTAAATCCAACAATTTTCACAGCAAATATATATCACATATATAGATATATTTCACAGGGCTATTTACAGCAAACATATCACATATCCAGCACATAAGTTTCATCCATTCATACATAAGCAAGTTCCATCAAGTTGCACATACACATTGTTCCATCCATACATATTACAATGCAAAGTTTCATCAAGATAGCAAGTTCCATAATAGCAAGCTAGAAGAATACTTGAAGAGAATGAAAGAAAAAACAAGCACTCCATCATAGCAAGCTAGCTTCCATGAAGTGAATGAAATCTGCAAAATGGCAAATAAGAAAGTTAGAAATAGGTGACTAGAAGAAGAAGACTAGAACAAGAAGTATATGTCATTTATGAGCTAACTTAGGTGAAATGGATCATATATGAGCTAACTAAGTTGAAATGGGTCGTTTATGAGCTAACTAAGGTGAAATGGATCATTTATGAGCTAACTTAGTTGAAATGGGTTGTTTATGAGCTAACTAAGGTGAAATGGATCGTTTTTGAGCTAACTAAGTTGAAATGGATTGGCTTTTAGCTAACTTAGGTGAAATGGGTCATTTATGAGCTAACTTAGTTGAAATGGGTCGTCTATGAGCTAACTAAGGTGAAATGGATCGTTTTTGAGCTAACTGAGGTGAAATGGATCGTTTTTAGCTAATTTAGGTGAAATGGATCATTTATGAGCTAACTTAGTTGAAACGGATCATTTATGAGATAACTTAGGTGAAATGGATCATTTAAGAGCTAATTTAGGTGAAATGGATCGTTTTTAGCTAACTTAGGTGAAATGGATCATTTATGAGCTAACTTAGTTGAAATGGATCGTTCATGAGCGAACTTAGGAAAAAGCATCATTTTAGAGCTAACCTAGGTGTGATGGGTCATTTTGGAGCTAACCTAGGTAAGATGGGTCATTTTGGAGCTAACCTAGGTAAGATGGGTCATTTTGGAGCTAACCTAGGTGAAATGGGTCATTTTAAAGCTAACATAGGTAAAATGGATCACTTAGGAGCTACTCTAGGTAAAATGGGTAATGATAGGTCACTTAGGTAATGATAGGTCCTAATCCCACCCGAGTATGTGTAGATTGGGTTCATTTTCCCATGCTATGCTCCGGACCCGACGCAAAATTTCGGCAGCACCTCCCCGCTGTTCTCCTGATACACGTCTCTGCAATAAACAGAGAGGATGTGTACCCGGAGAACAACAGGGGAGGCACTGACGAAATTTATGCGTCGGATCCGGAGCAAAGCATATGGGAAAATGAACCGAATCTACACATACTCGGGCTGTCCATGGATAGCGTTAGACAATTCAAAAGAATCAAGGTTATCAATATGCAAATGAATGCATATTTATAACTATGACGCTTTCGAACAGGAGACACATATTGGTTAAGCATACTGATGATTCAAGACACATATATAGCTAGCTATCAAGTTTCATCGGCACGAACACCGGAATAGAGCAAATAATTAATGGGGGAGGAGGACATGTCATTTGTGCTCACCCACGAACAAAGGGGCAGAGCTCGTCAAACGCACGGCGAGGTCGTCGAACACCAAACCTCGCAGCGGTGAAGCAACTGCACATTTAAATCTACCCAATCAACACAATTATATATGATGTTTTTCATAACAAAATCGAAAAATATATGACCTAACTAATAATTCACAAATATATGACCCTGTCGGCCTCTGGAAGGCCAAAGAACACCTTTTTGGGAGGTGTCGGGGGTCGGGGTGTCGTGTCGGTGTCGGGGTCGGGG
>NC_057812.1:457166439-457172419 GCF_018294505.1 Triticum aestivum | reverse complement strand
CGATTGGTGGATCTGGTGGCG
Organism: Triticum aestivum; assembly: GCF_018294505.1. NCBI lineage: Eukaryota > Viridiplantae > Streptophyta > Magnoliopsida > Poales > Poaceae > Triticum > Triticum aestivum. The sequence continues at coordinate 457,172,398 of NC_057812.1, read as the reverse complement.
GGGCGTCGGGGAGGAGAGAGGGAGAGAAGAGAGAGTAACGGGCGGGGGGTGGGGGTCGTTAGTTAGGCTAGCCTTTGTCGTCCGTCGCGTCTTTGCCGTCCACCTTTTTCTCTCTTTGTCGTCTGCTAGCAGACGGCAAAGAGGGGGCGTTAAGTTTTTTCTAATCGGCTCGTTAGTGGGGGCCACCTCTCTCTTTGCCGTCAGCCAGCTGACAGCAAAGAGCTGGCAGTTGGCAAAGTCATGTTTTGCCGTCTGCTTTTTCATAGCTGATGGCAAAGACCTTCTTTGTCGTCTGCTAGCAGACGGCAAAGAGCTAGCAGATGGCAAAGTAGCTGATTCCAGTAGTGCAACTTCTGTTTGTCCCCTACGATGGCTGCCCCACAGAATTATATGTCCTCCCGAGACAAGAAATCGTGAAGCTCACCTGGTATGGAGGGCGCGTGTATGATGTGGTGCACCAAAACATCATCTTCGAGGCACAGCTGAAGGACAGCGGCGCGTTGGATCTTCCCAGTGGCACGCTCCGTGTACTCTGCATCGAGACCGATGACATTCATCTCCACCTTTTGGAGGGAGTTGGATACATTGTTGATCCACCTCCGAACAACCCTTGGGTGCTCGGTGACTGTGCCAACTATGCTCAACGAGCCTTCGACGAGGACATGTTGGACGCTAAAAACCTGCATCTCAATCTCTTTCGCCATTTGGAACCGCTGGACCGGAGGGCTATGGTTTGGAGAATTAAGATTAGATGGCTAGTCTAACTGAAGAAGATGATTATTTATAGGGGCTTCGAAATTACTCTGGCAGGATGTGAAGAGGTTAAAACAATGTGAATGCAGTGTGGTTTGGATGCAAATGAAGATCAAGGAGTAGTGAAAAATCCGAGGAAAATCGGTTCCCGGTGGAGAAGTAAATGGGAGACACTACTAGGGAAAACCTTATACATAGAATCTTAGCAGCAGCGCGGCACAAAAAAGAGGCGCTGCTGCTAATTAGTAGCAGCGCGGTTAGGGAAAGCGTGCTAGTGATGTAAATTTAGCAGTAGCGCGTGATGTTTAAACCGCGCTGCTACAAAAATCCACCGACAGTACACAACGACCTAACTTTACCAGCAGTGCGGCGTCAAGAAGCGCGCTACTGCTAATGCCATAGTAGTAGCGCTCTTTTTAGTCACGCCGCTACTGCTAATTTTGAAATTGTCCACATGGTTGGCCCGTTTAGCAGTAGCGCATGATAGGAAAGCGCGCTGCTGCTACGATCATAGCAGTAGCGTGTTTTTGCTCCCGCGCTGCTGCTAAGACGCACCACCCACCACCTTTTCCCACCTCGCCCTCCCCATCTCCTCTCCTCCCTTTCCCCTACCTCCCACATCCTCCCTCTCTCACTCTTCTTCTTCCTCAATACTTCTCCCCCCATTACTCTCCCTCTTCTACCTACCTTTCTCTCTCTTCATTACTCCTAGCTAACTACACCACCTCCATTAATGCATCTCCTTGCTTTTTTTCCTTCCCCCTCCACTAGTTGAAGTTGTCTCCTCCCAAATTAGCTAGCTAGGTAGATGTAGCATTTAGTTAAGTGGCCTATTTTCCCCCTAACTAGATCTTTCTTTGTCAAGAAGAGCTTTGTGCACTTTTGATCTCCCTACATCATCATCCACACCGTGTGCTCGATCTTGTAGCTATAGGTGATTAAAATTTCATGCTTTTGCAAAATGGAAATATGTGTATGTGTGTGTGATATGATAATTGGGAAATATGATGGAAATTGTGTGTGTGGCATGAGATGACGCCAAATTGTGCTTTTGAGTTGCCTATGTTTTGCTGAAATGTCGATTTATTTCCATTTCGGTGAATTCCTGGCAAACTCTAGATCTATATATGTCCTATTTTTAGGGAAGGTCATGCCGAATTTTTGTATGCCTTTGATGCATGCAAGCATTTTTATAATAAATTTGTTTATTACTACCGTGCAGGTGTTCATGATGGTTAGTGGAACGATGGTGGACAGGCGGTTGCGGTCGGCGGTGCAGGACATGAAAGAAAATAACATGGCAGAGGTTTTATGTCTGTGTCGAAGATGCAAAGGAATAGTTTGGCTCGACCCCTATGACGAAGGTCATGTCAAAGCGCACCTGCTCATGACTGGTTTCATGGATGGCTATACTCGGTGGATAATTGAAGATGAGGATGATGATGTTGAGGGCGCCGATGGGGCAGCAAATGACGACACTGGGCAAGACGAAGAGATTATCGATAATGGCGGTGGGGAAGAGGCCCGACATGGCGGCAGAGAAGGGGCCGGACATGGCGGAGGAGAAGGTGCTGGACATGTCAGTGGAGAGAACGTAGACTCCACGCAGCAGAGTTCGTCAGTACTAAGTTCAATCGTGCGGGACCCTCATGTTCAAGCACTGCTTCGCAAGGAGACGAGTACTGAGAGAGCTGCTTCTAGAGAGGAGGCTAAGATGGAGAAACTGGTGGTAGACTCGAACACTCCATTGTATGATGGTTGCAATCCTGAGGTGACCCGCTTGAGTTTCACGTCCAACTTCTGAAGACGAAGGCTAAAAACAAATGGACCGACACTAGCCTCGATGAGCATCTCAAGTACCTAAAGGATGTTCTTCCCGCGGGGAATCTATGTCCTAGTAGTGTTGATGAGGCCAAGAAGATCATGTGCCCTCTTGATCTGCCGCATGTTAGATACCATGCATGCATCAACAATTGCATAATTTATCAGAAGGAGCACGCGGAAAAAACATGTTGTCCAGTGTGCAATGCTTCTCGATACAAGAAGGCCGGGAAGAAATGTCCCCAGAAAGTTGTATGGTACTTACCGATCACTCCCTGTCTCCAGCGGTATTTCATAGATCCCAAGTAAGCAAAGCTAACGCGCTGACACGCGGAGTGGAAGAAGCCCGATGATGGAGATGATCCGAAGCTGAGACACGTCAAGGATGGAAGCCAGTGGAGAGCGTTGTACAGCTTCTATTGGTATTTTGAATGTGATGCAAGGAACATCATCATCGGTGCGTGTGTCGATGGCGTGAATCCATTTGGCAACCAGAACACCAACCATAGCACATGGCCCGTGTTTGTATGGATGTACAACCTCCCCCAATGGTTGTGCATGAAGTCGAAGTACATTCACATGAGATGCCAGCAAAGGCGAGTATTTCTACATGAGAGTCGCGCTGATCATGACGGTGCACAATTATCTCGGTTACGGATATGTCGCAGGCCAGGTGTGCCATGGATATTGCGGATGCACGTGGTGCATGGATGATACGATGTCTCAGCAGCTAACGTCAAGGAAAGATGGCGGGTATGGGAAAATCGTGTACATGGGGCATCGAAGATGGCTCGAACAGGACGACCCATGGAGAAACCATGGAGATCTATTCAATGGTCACGCTGAGCATCGAGGACCTCCACGTAAGCAGAGCGGTGCCGAAATCGATGAGCTATTGAAAAACTAGAAGGAGTGCCCCGCATCGGGAAAGACGATGAAAAAGGCGTCGAAGCCGCTGCTGAAGGTATGGAAGACGAGGTCTGTGTTCTGGGACTTGGAGTACTGGCACAAACTCGATACACCTCATTGCCTTGATCAAATGCACATCTGTAAGAATGTCCTTGAGAGTTTGCTCGACACTGATGAATATGCCGGATAAGACCAAGGATGGGCCGAAGGCAAGAAAAGACTTGCAAGATTTGAAAATCAGGGAAGATCTGCACATGCCACCCCATAAACAGTCAGACGAGACAGAGACGGAGACAGAGGTGCGGGAGAAGAAGGGCAAGAAAATAAAGAAAGAGGATTATTGCCCCCCTTCTTGCTTCACCTTAAGTCAGGCTGAGATCGACCAATTCTTTAAGTGCCTTACCGGAGTCAAAGTTAGTTCCGGTTACTGTGGCAAGATAAGCACATATCTAGACACGGACAAGAAAAGGTTCAGCGGGATGAAGTCCAATGACTTTCATGTGATGATGACGCAAATACTACATGTTGCCCTTAGAGGGATAATGGACAAGAACGTCCGTGAGACGCTTATTGGTCTCTGCAACTTTTTCGACGTCATCTCTCGAAAGTCGATCAGTGTGAAGCAGCTCCAAAGGCTACAGGAAGAGATCGTTGTGATACTGAATGAGCTTGAGATGTACTTCTCGCCCGCGTTCTTTGACGTGATGGTGCATCTGTGTGTCCATATTGTGGACGACATAATAGACTTGGGGTCGTCATTTTTGCACAACATGATGTCGTTTGAGAGGATGAATGGGATCACCAAAGGATTCATTCGTAACATGTCCCGTCCGGATGGAAGCATCGTCCAGGGCTATCTGACACAAGAGTGAATCTCTTTCTGCGATAATTTTCTATATGGCGTAGACCAGCTGCCTGATGTTAGTGTTGGTTTGCCCGTTAACAAACACGAGGGGAGGCTCGAAGGAGAAGGTCACTCCAATGGTCGCAGGGAACTGCACGTGGCATACTCAGATCGACGCAGTGACTTTGACATGGCAAACTTGGTAGTGCTACAACACCTAGACGAGGTAGATCCTTTCGTGGCACTGCACAAAGAAATTATCGCAAAGAAGTATCGTGACCAGGGGTATGCAGGACGGACGCCGAAGTTACTAGAGAGCACAACTCCACTTTCCTGCATTGGTTCAAAGAGCATATTATTGCTAATCCCCCGGAGGAGGGTTGTAAGGACATATTGCTCATATACGCCTTAGCACATGGCCCCTCGCCCAACCTCCTAACCTATCAGACATACGTATCAACGGATACACGTTCTACACGGAGGCCAAAGATATGTTCAGTGATGATCAGAACTCAGGAGTGACGATGGAATGCATGACCGGCAGCGACAACGGCGAAACTAAAAGATTTTACGAAAGGGTCGAGGAGATCTGGGAGCTTGACTACTCTGGAATGCACAACACGATGATGTTCCATGTCAGATGGGCTAAGAAAGTCGAAAGAGAAAACCGGAATTTCACTACCATGACTATACCCGACGCCAAGAGCGCTACCGTGAACGCTATCGCAAAAAATGAGCCATGGGTACACGCTAAGCACGTGACACAATGCTTCTTCATAACCGACCCGGGTAATCCCAGTCGTGTTGTCGTGAGGAGAGGCAAAAGGAACATCATTGGAATGGATGGAGTCGCCAACGAGGAAGACTACGATCAGTACGGCAACCCATTGAGGGAAGATGATGATGATGATGAAGTATACGTCAAAAGAAGAATCAATACTACATTACCTAAGAAAAATCGTACTCCATGGAAAAGGAAAAGTCACAATGAGGGGCTCAATTATTCTTCAACGAACAAGAAGGGAAAGAAGCTGACTCAAAAATGAAAACGTCAACGCTGAGGAACCATATGTTATCGGTCAATGATGTAATATATATGCTCCTAGTTTGTATACACACTTAGCCATTATTATGCATGGGTCCAATGATGTAATATATATGTTCCTATTTTGTATACATATTTAACCGTCAAATGATGCAATATATACCGCCTTCAATTCCCTTAGTTAACTGCTCTCAGAAAAAAAAGTGAGAGAAAATAAAGGAAAACAAAACAGAAGGAAACAAACGGGAAAACTGTTATATAGGTACTGCTTATAGCAGCACCGCATTTTTCAGAAAAGAGCTACAGCTAGTCAAGGTAGCAGTAGCGGTTTCTACAGGAAAACGCTATAGCTACCTCGAGTAGCTGTAGCGCGTTTTTCCTAAACGCGCTACTACTATGCCCACTTAACCCCCAAAATCCCCACTCCTCTCTTCATCCCGCCTCTTTTCCCCCAAATCCCCACACTCTCCATTCCCCTGTCATGCCGCCGGAGCCCTTGTCGCGCCTCTGCGCTCGCCCCCGACGCCGACCGACCCCGGCGCCGGCTCCGGCCCCCGCCCCGACCCCGACTAACCCCGGCGCCGGCT
>NC_057812.1:457149280-457166077 GCF_018294505.1 Triticum aestivum | reverse complement strand
CCCCGGCCCCGGCCCCGACCCCAGCGCTCGCCCACGACCTCGGCCCCGACCCTGACCCCGACTCCGTCCCCGGCGCTCGACCCCGACCCCGACCCCTCCCAACCTCGGTCATCGTCGAGCCTGCACCCTCTGTAAGGTTTTAGTTAGGTTTTTTGGTTAATTTAGTTAGGTTTTAGTTAGGGTAGATGGTTAATTAGGTTATATATGTGGACATGTGATGTTTTGGACATGTCATATTTGGAAATTTGGACATGTCATTTGGACATGATGATTATGTGCAGGGTAAATGATCCGAGTGGCCTATGTTACGCCAGAAATTGATTCATTTCCGTTCTGGTGAATTTCAGGCGCTCGATATGTCCATTTTTTAGCAAAGGTCATGCCGAAATTTTCCATGAATTTTGGCATGATTTGTGCTAGATAGTAGGCATATCGAGTGCTCGGAAACAACATTCTGGCAAACATAGATTTCTTTTTTATGTCATTTCTCATATTTTTTTCATAGTTTTAGAATTAAATGAAGAGACTTAATCATAGGAAACATGTCGAACAACGAAGAAACTGGGCCTTCTGACCAAGATGCAGACGAGATGGATTATGAGGGTGAACAAGAGTACCTCGACTATTTGACTGCTAAGAAAATGCAAAGTCAAGGTTTGCAGGTCGGCCTCGATGATGGTACTGACGCCGACATCGACACCGACGACGCCGGCACCGATGGCGGCGCCGAGACCGGCGGGGAAGGTGTCGGCGAGGAATATACTAGTGGGGAAGGTACCGATGCCGCTACCAAAAAGAAGAAGCAGAGGATACGAAAACCTAACAAACTAGGGATTGGACGACTGGTGGTCATAAATATGGCACCTGGCAAGTTTGAGCCATTAGAGCTGGAAGAACCTCGCAAGTGCTATGGGAACCAAGTAGGATGCATCCTACAGGAATGCGCGAGCATCAACGGCGATGACTTAAGGAGTAAAGAACATTTGACGCAGTTGCTACTGACGAAGTTGCACAAGAGATTCAAGTTCCCCGACCGGGATGATAACATAGAAGAACCGTGGGATGATCCGAAGATGAAAAGGATTAACAATCACGCCATGGGAATGTTCAGCAATGATTTGGCCTCCTGGAAAGGGAGGGTGAAACGAGCTATTGAGGCTGAGGGACCCCTGTTCAAGATTCTGGAGGAAAATCCGACACTTACGGTAGAGGAGTTCGAAAAGTTCAAGGACACTTGCGCTACCGAGGCAGCCAAGTCTAAGGTTGCGAAATGCAAGAGCCTTCAGCAACGGAACACGGGGAAGCATCGCCTCGAAAGTCGTGGCTACCTCAGTAAAAGGCCCATGTGGGATAAGGAGGACGCGGAACGTGAAGCCGCGGGTCTCCCAGACCCCTTCGCGAAGTTCACCAACCCCTTGGAGCGTGACTTCATCAGGGCCCGCTACAAGTGGGACAAGGAAAATAAGGTTTTTTACACTGACCAGATCACGAGGAAATTGATTAGACTACTGGTAATTATTCTTTTACCACCTTACATTTAGCTCCAGATCTAGTCGACTACAAATTCCTAAACGGTTCACTCTCCTTCTACAGGAGAAGCAACACCAGCTTGCAGCCGAAAGCCCTACTTCTCCGATGACGCCCAAGTGGGACACCCCTCTCAACTGGGCCTTGAACGAACTTAAGGGACTCCCTTTGGGCCAGCGGCCGCAATATGGTCGTGTGCACGGTGCTGGACACGGCGCCACGTGGAAGGTGTTTTACAACGAGGGCCCGGAGGCCAAGAAGCAGAAAAGGAAGTTTAGTCAGGCGGACATCAAAGAGAAGGTGAAGCTTGAAGTCGAGAAAAAACAGCTGAGGAGAAAAATGAGTTGCTACTACAAGTAGTCAATGCAGCTGTAACTGCCTGCAGAAATGATTTCGCTACTAACTTGGTTCCAACTATCATCAACTGGACAAAGGAAAATCCAGACAAGACGGTACATGATTTCTCGTTGCCCAGTTTTGTCGGGAGCAACTCCGTGAACAACAACACCACCACACCATCACTTGCTCATGCAACCGGGCCTCCTCTCGCAGTCGCTCCCACTCATAGCAGCCCGTCCTCGGTCTCTGGCGTGCTAGGTGGGCCTTCGTGTTTGGCTGAGCTCGACGCCATCACAGTAATTACATGTCGCACCAACATAAAATATTCCATTTTTGTTGCCTTTAGGATGTTTTACGCCACAGACATATGTGTTTGCAGGCCGAAGAAACCCCGTGCACCATACTCTACTTGATCAAAGGCCAGAAGGTGGACGTGGGAAAGAGGATGATGATGAACCCCCTGCAACCCATGTTCCACAACCAGCCGATCCCCGCTGGGCACTTCAGGGTTAGCTTGTCCAGTGTGAAATTGGGGCATGAGCATTTGCCTCCTCCAGTATATCCTATGGGAGAGGACAACGAGACCCCACCGCGGATTGGAAACTGCAAGGGTTGGGTGCTGCTATGGCCGAAGAATCTTATTCGTCTGGAGCCGGCCGAGAGCACACCAATAACCACACAGCAACAACCATGTGCGGAGACCACCACCCTGCCTACGCAATTACCAACTCCTGTAGTGTCGGGTGAGAGCGGCGGATGATGTGATGAAGGGGGTGCAATAGTACTGGCTGATGTAATCGGTCCTGTAGAACATATAATTGATGAAGAGACGAAGGTCGACCCAATGGGTTTCCTCAATACAAACGCGTATGACTGTGAAATAGATATGATGAGTCAACCATATGACGAATCGGGCTGTCAGCATGCTAATGAGGATATGGATGATCTGCCCGGGCAGGAAGGTCATAGCAGGGATTGCAAAAAGTCTCTCTTCATGAAATCCTCACAGAACATGCCTGAAGATGCCGCCTCAACACAGGCTCAACTAGCCGAGGGCCGTACAGTGCATAGCCCAGGAACACTGGGGCAGGGGTTAAGGAAGGGTCTGGAAGGTGTGCCCAAGAAAAAGGAGAGGAAGAGATCGGGGAAGATAGCTGCCTCCAAACAAGCCAGAGCACATAGTAGCCAAATGATGGATTCTGAAGAGCATGTACCCGTCAAAGGCGCGGCCACGGGCGAGCCGATGCTACCGTTGAAACCGCTGGAGGCACTATCAGGGGATCTCAGGAGACTGCACGACCATGTGTTGTCGACTGAGAAAAGCCTACTAGCCTCAAAGGATCCAGGATATCCGACATACGCGGCTCGTATGCCCGAGGGGAAGTGCTACGTCCACACACGGCCCACGGAGATGTTCTTCCTGCGGTTTGACCATATCTTTTATATGTTTCTGACAAGGCGACTCGATTTTACAATCGTCCGCCTTTTTGCGCTACATATGAGCTCCGTCATGAAGAGAGAAGAAGTCTCACAAATCTGTGTGGCGGATCCATACTACATGCACGAGTCTTTCTTGAGTCTCGGCGACTTTGAGCATGAAGCTGCTAGGGACTACCTCCAAAACTTCATGGTACAGAATAAGGACCAGGAAATTGTCTTCCTGCCTTATCATCCAAAGTAAGTCAGTTCCGGACAACCCTTTCGTACATTTCAATCATTCCTTCTCGCTCATATGAAAAATAATTTGAGGTATCTTCTCCCCGCAGCAACGGGCGCGCCGTCCTTATCGCTCTTTACCTGCGAGTCTCCCACGCCGTGTATTTCGACCCTTCCAGAGACTACGAGAAGAAGGACTACACCCACATAATGAATATTCTGGATGATGCTCTCCAAGGCTTCAGCATTAGAGGTGGCCACATGCAGATCAGGAAACAAAGGAACAAGAAGATGGGTTTCGTGCATAAAGCTAGCTTTTGCTGCATCCATGTCCCAAAACCAAGCAAGAAGGATGGATTCTACATCCTCCATCTCATGATTGAGTTCAACAGGATCACCAAAAGCTTCGCATGACAAGCAGAAATGATGAACATATCCACAAGTGGCTAGACTCTCATGGAGAAGCGGATTATAAACTTAGAGATGACTTCTTTCGCATCCAAAGGGACATTGCGACGATCATCATGAAAGAAGTCGTCGATGAGAAGGGGATGTTCCACCACGGCCCTATATCGCGAGCTGACGTCCGAACTCGCATAGGCATGCAACGTCAAGACCTCACACCATTCAAGAAGCTAGGGTCCATCCTCGATGATATGGAAGGATGGAACTTCTAGTGATTTACGATGCCGATGATGATGATATGTGTCGGTTGAACTTGTATACTTTCTGTAGCGATGAAACTTTGTGATGTCCATGGTCCCTGCCGAACTTGCGTAACGCTACTTTGTTTGTTTGGGTACGATGACCTGCGTACCTCTAGTTAATTAGTTTGTGTACTGTATGTTGCATCTAGTTGCTAATTAACCCTTTCTTTTTCGTGTTGCTCTAATATATTTTGTTGCATATGATTGTACATCCTCTTGATGAACATGTATCTCTAACAGGTACCTAGTTTCTTGATGGCGAGATGGCAGTGCTATGTCATGTACAAAGGGAAGGTTCCGGGGGTGTACAACGAGTGGCCTGAGTGTCAGGCGCAAGTGAATGGGGTCTCAGGCGCCAGCCATAAAGGCTTCAAAAGCATAGAAGAAGGAGAAGCTAGTTACTTGAGGTTCACACTAGCGCGAGAGAGGACTCGTAACCACCACCTCATGTACTGCATAGTTCCGCTCTCACTCATAGTGATAGCTCTTCTCGCATATACCATTGTTTAGATGGATGACGTTGTAGTTGCAAGTATTTGAGACTTGCATGTATCGCTATCTTCGAGATGATGACGAGATACCACTATGTGTTGTATGATGATTATGATGAGACTATTTGTATGTTTATTCTATGATTACATTTGTGGTCTCGGAGCCATTGGTATGTGTATCATGATGACATTTGTATCTGCTAAAGATTCTTCTATAAAGCCTGTTCAAATACAAAACAAATATGCAGAAAAAAACAAAAACTACTAAAATTAGTAGTAGCGAGTGGAGAAAAGTTAGCAGCAGCGCCATAATAGCAATAGCGCGTCCAGGCAAAGCGCGCTAGAGCTATTAGCAGTAGCGAGCTTCCATGAAGCGCGCTGCTGCTACACTTGTGTAGCAGTAGCGCTGGTGAGCACGCGCTACTGCTACGTGTTAGCTGTAGCGCCTTATTAGTAGCGCCGGTCCCCACGCTACTGATACACCTAAAACCCGCGCTGCTGCTAGCCTTGTCCCTAGTAGTGAGAAGTTATGCGCATGCATGAGGAGAGCTGCGGTGGTTTGACTGCTGCATGCAACAAATTGGACGGGCTCTTCGGTTGCCTTCTCTCTCTCCCACACGCACAGAATGGCCAACTTGTATGCTGCAGTTTATTGGCTGGATTCTGGCTGCAGCTACTCATGCGTACGCTAATTAATGCTGTGAATGCGGGGCATGGAGGGAAATGGGCGCATGCAAAAGGGTATATACACAGACTAATTAGAGAAATACTGAAAAAAGTTATGCGCAGACAAAAGGGGACCGCAGGGAGTACTACTCATGTTCCTACTACGGTTAAGGAATGTGCGGTTATCCTCAAAAAAGAAAAGTCCTTCTTTGCGCTTCCGCATGCACGAGAATTTGGTTCTGCTCGCAATATGGATGATAGCTGGAGGATGAAGTGAACCCAAAGGCATGCTAGCACGGGAGTGTACTCATGTTCCTACTACTCCTACTAGTAGTAATAGTACAACTGCGGTACACTTGATGGTCAAAATACTATTATTCATCCGGTCCTCAAAGTGAAGTGACAAGACCCTACGCCTGAGGTGACACCAGTCCAAGCGGCGTGTCCGGGTTACCAAAGTCAGCCTCACCTTGTGCACTGTACAGTCACTGTCACCGTCCCTGTATAGCATGCCTCGCCTTGTCTCCCTCTCCCCTAGCACCACTCCATCTCCATCTCCGTATCGCCGGAGATCCTGAGGTCACTCTTCATTATCTCACTGTGCCCCCGCATACCCTCGCCTCGCTCGCCTCCCCCAGTACCACTATTCCCTCACTAGCCACTCCAGCACTGACAACCTTCTCCCCGTAAATCAAGCCCCCCAAAACCCCACCTTCCAAACTCCACCATGGTCGAACGCGAACCGCGTAGGATCCATATGAGCCATGATTGGAGCAATCTCCCCAATGACGTCCTTGGCCTCTGTTGTTTGTGTATGGATATGTTGAGCGCCCTGCGGCTGGCTACATGCTCGAGGGGCATGCACACGGCCATCATCGAAGCGAGGCCAAAGCTTTTCAAGACACCCTGCTTGCTGCTATCTGGTCTTGCGAGATTTGCTCACCATGATACGGAGGCATACATGATGCCCCTCGACTTCAATCCGATCTCCATTAGCCGAAACTTCTTTGCAGGTATGTAGTTGGTCGCCGTACATCATTTCCCTCGACTTCGATCCGATCACCATCGCCCGAAACTTCTTGGCAGGTATGTACTGGGTCGGCATGAACTCCCACTGGATGGCTGCCTTCAGAAAAGACGGTAAAAAGTTGGTGCTCATGAACTTCCAGACCTCCCATGAGATTATCCTTCCTCCCTTGGATTATATAGAGTTTTACCATCACGGTCCTAGTCATCTAGATTACCAGATCAATTGGACGGACCTTGTTTTGCAGAAGATTGTAATATGCCAAGTGCCCACACGACATGCGAATTACGCAGACTTCAAGCTAATTGCCTTTTTCGACCACGGACTCGCCTATCTTTATGCTGGTGCCTTCTTTAGCTGGAGACAACTCAGCTCGCAGTGGATCATCGTCAAAGCTGATACACACTTCTGTGATGCTATTGAACACAATAGCATCATCTACGCGATCGACAAAGCAGATGGCACCACATATTGCTGGGACGGAGCATGTAAGTTGTTTCTGTATCATGTTAATGATGACGCCATGACACTGTTTGAACTTTTTGTGATGATTGGCATATCCCTATTTGAGCATAATTTGAGTAGAACTATGGCAATGTATTAGAGACGTCGAAAATCAGCTATATTTGGAATGAGTTAATTCATGCGATTGTGGTCATGTCATTACAGCCAATTTGTACCCCTGAATAATCAAACAGTTAGGAATATATGGATATTCTCCTTATTTTACAGTAATCTATATACTACTACTAAATATGAGTGTGTATCAATTGCCATGTTGGTTTCCTCATTTTTATGATGTAGAAACATGCACCACACTGTTGGTTTCATCTAACCAGTGAACTCGGTGTGACCGAAATGGATGGATCGGTTAGACCAAAATGCACAGAGAGGTTTTGGAAGTTTAAGTCTATGAAGAATCGAGGACTCCTAGTGCTCCTCACACAGAGTGGTTCGAATCTGACTTGATCAAACTTTGTGATGTAGCATGAATAGAGTTTGAGACAATAAAAGCATAGATAGCTAGAGGAGGTTCTTAGGCATTCTTGTCCATCCACTTGGCAAAAGAGAAAGAGACAAACAATCAAAACAAAAAGTGGATGTCCTCGAATGAGTAAAATATGCAATCAACATGCTCACACAATAAAATGGCAAATGAAATATGTGGCCAAGCATGCACAAACACTCTAGCATCTATCAAGCAATTGACGATGACAAACAATGCCCCATGCCAAGGCAATTTGAACAATCCCAAAAACTTGCAGCCATTTCTTCCACAACAAGATCAAGACCTTGCAAGTCTCGAACTAACTCAATCGGTGATTTAGGAGGAGAGTCCTCGAACATGGCCAACTCTGACGTGTGGGTATTAAATTCATTTGCCTGGTCAGAATCATCATCCGATAGCTCCAACGGGTTTTGGGCCGTTCCCAATGGTGTGGGCTGTGGGGTGAACTCAGGCCCAACATGACTTGCATGGGAGAAAATCAAACCAGTTGACGTACCCGATCCCGAGAACTCCGGGAGAAGATCACGGGAGCTATCGATCCAAACGTGACATCCGAAGATCGCAAAACCCTCAACGGTGAAGTGGCTGGAGGGGGCGCCGGCGGCGAGAGTAAATCAACCCGATTGAGATCAGTACATTCCTGAGGATCAACTGAATAAGCAGCATCTAAAGTAACAATATTGATTTCCTCGGCAGTTTCCGGATAATGATAACCCTTGCCAGCATCATAATTCAAAAAGGTGGCAAAACGCAAGGATTTCTTAACAGCATGGGTAGATGAGCACAAAGATGATTTAGCCGGTGCATGTTTCATGGACTCTAGACCAAGGCGTGCACGACGCTTGGAGGGACTAACCAGGGTCCATTCTTCATGGCATTCAACTTGCCAAGCACGAAACTCTTTCTCCCAATCCGGGCCTCCATGGCCCCAAAGATGAAAAAAAAGCATTTGAATTGCGGGCAAACCAAAGAGCGCTGATGCAAGATGAAAAACCCCACTTATTTGCATGAAACATGAAAGGCAAAAACTTGGTCACATAGACAAGATACCTTGAGAGAAGAACAATAGCCACCAATTGCAGATTCCAGTGCCAAAGCCACATTCTCCTCATCTAACCGAAAGTTGTGGCGTGCAAAAGACACCACCATGATGAAGTGGTCAGATCTATCTGAGGGGTGCACCGTGCGATGAAGGGAGTGCCAGATCGCTTTTGCCATGTCAATCCCAGGGGAAAATCCAAACCCAGGGAGATGGCCGCGTGGACAGCCATGGAGATGACAACCAGGAGAAAGAGGACAAGATGCCGGAGGTGATGGCCGGATCCAAAACCAAAACCCACGGAGGGAAATGGAGATCGCCGATGGTGGGTGGTCTAGGGTTTAGGTGGGGACGGGGGTGGGTGGGAGCGCCACTAAGGTACCGCCACGACATCTTCCTCTCACCATGGTGGACAGGGGAGATCAGAAGAGAGAAGAGGAAGGTGGGTGTCTTTACTTCTGTGCAATTGGTAGAAAAGTGCAAAGTTATGACGATATCTAAGGCAATGATCATGAATGTAGGCATCACGTCCGTGTCAAGTAGACCGAAACAATTCTGCATCTACTACTATTACTCCACACATCAACCGCTATCTAGCATGCATCTAGAGTATTACGTTCATAACAAATGGAGTAACGCATTAAGCAAGATGACATGATGTAGATGAATTAACTGAAGCAATATGATGAAAACCCCATCTTTTTATCCTCGATGGCAACAATACAATGCATGCCTTGCTGCCCCAACAGTCACTGGGAAATGACACCGCAAGATTGAACCCAAAGCTAAGCACTTCTCCCATTGCAAGAAAAACCAATCTATTTGGCCAAACCAAACTGATAGTTTGAAGAGAATTACAAAGATATCAAATCATGCATAAAAGAATTCAGAGGAGATTCAAATAATATTCATAGATAAGCTGATCATAAATCCATAATTCATCGGATCTCGGTAAGCACACCGCAAAATAGTATTACATCGAATAGATCTCCAAGAACATGGAGGAGAACATGGTATTGAGAATTAAAAAGAGAGAAGAAGCCATCTAGCTACTAGCTATGGACCCGTAGGTCTGTGGTAAACTACTCACGCTTCATCGGAAGGGCAATGGAGTTGATGTAGAAGCCCTCCGTGATCGAATCCCCCTCCGACAGGACGCCGGAAAAGGCCCCTAGATGGGATCTCATGGGTACAAAAGGTTGCAGCGGTTGAAAAGTGTTTTTGTGGCTCCCTCCGTTGGTTTGGGGATATAAGAGTATATACAACCAAAGAAATTAGGTCAGGAGGTGCACGAGGGACCCACAGGGGTGGGGCGCGCCCTCCATCTTGTGGTTGCCTCGTGGCTCCTTCGACTTGATCTCCAAGTCTTTGGTTTGTCTTCTGGTCCAAGAAAAATCATCGCAAATGTTTTCTTCTGTTTGGACTCCATTTGGTATTCCTTTTCTGCGTAACTCTAAAACAAGGAAAAAACAGAAACTAGCACTGGGCTCTAGGTTAATAGGTTAGTCCCTAAAATAATATAAAATAGCATAATAATGCATATAAAACATCCAAAACAGATAATATAATAGCATGGAACAATAAAAAATTATAGATACGTTGGAGACGTATTAGTGGGGAAGAGATAAGGCTGATTGTGAGAGACACGGAGTTGTTTGTAAATAGGGAACAACTACGAGAATCTTTTTGCAAAACTGCAGTAGTTTGCTTTGTTTGCATCGGATCTAGATCGGATGGCTATTGGTGAGAGATGACAGGCACACCATCATCACCAACTCAAAGGTTTTTATAGGAGTAGTATAGAGAAATAGAGAAACTCTTATTTTAAAACCGAGTTGGTGATGATGATGTGCCTGCCATCGTGCAATATAGACCATCCGATCTATATCTGACGGATAGAAAGCAAAATATGGCAATTTTGCAAAAAGATACCCCCACCCCTCTCCACATTTGCAAACAAGGCCTTCCCTCGTTCATCTTTGTCTCCCACAAGATAAACAACTCGTATAAATGCATTTTGATGTTCCGTGCAACACATGGGCCTCTTGCTGGTAATAATAAATATTGTACTCGAGTAATGGGTATATCGTTGCCGCACCTATGCACGCGAACATTTATCGTAACATAGTACCTCGTGCTAGATAGTCGTACTGTTACAAGTTTCAAACTGATATTACAAATGCTAGGAGTAATGCTGCACCTACGAAGAGGAAATTATTAGGAAGTTTATGTAAGAACTTTCATTACTTTAGGTGGATGCATCATTATCGTACAAACTAAAATCCACCGCCCCGACAAGTCACTAATGGGTAAATAAATTTTGTTAGTCTCTGGCAACTTGATGTTTCAAAAACAAATTTAGCTTCTGCGGAGACTTTGTCATTTAGGCTTAGACGCTTGCCGTGATCAGCACGCCATTCATTGCTGCACCAGAGAACGCCAAACCTCATTACCTTGAGCACACTTGCCTCCATAAAAAAGAACCTAGCCAATTTGATCTCAGATGTGCTGCCTCGGTAGTCGATCAAATCAATTTCTGTAAGATGGAGATCAAGGCATTTGATGAGATTGTTATAGTGCAGCACATTTTCACTTTCGGGGCTTTTTTATCTGCAAAAGAAGAGAACATATTAGAGCAGCTGGTTGTATAAGATTGTTGTGTCATCAAGAGGTAACAATATCATTCGCTCATACGATAGGGTTGGCTCTAAGGCTAGTGATATTTTTTTCACTCTCTCTCTCTCTTTCTCTTTCCTCTCATTTATCTGGGAGCATGTGAAGAGCTTGGGCAGTTGTTGTCTTCCACTATGTGGCCGATGCCATATTTCTCAAAAGTATGCCACATAATACGCATCGATGTCAAATCAAAAGATTTTGGCACCGCTCTAGGGATATGGGAGAGTTGGCACCGCTGTGCACACAGACCCACATGTATAAACAAATCGACCAAACCAGCTACACCAGCCTCTCCCTCTCCCAAACAAGTGTTTTTTATTGCCTCAGTCCTTTCCCTCTCCCACACAAGTATTTTTTCATTGCATGAGTTAATTTGGCACCAGAGCAAAGTAGGTGATCCAAATTGGGGCACCGGGTGAGCAATGGAGGGGCATCGATGCCAAATGCATCAGAAGTGAATTTGGCACGTGTTTTGGCCCACTTTTGTACTACCTCGTATTTAGTGTAAAAAAATTACCATATATTTACCTAAGAAAATGTCAATGCATGTCACCAAAAATTATACCATTCGAAATTATGTTCAAATATGAATCCAACGATATGATTTTTAGTGACATGCATTAAAATTTTGTCAGTTAAATCTATGGTCAAATTTTGACACTACAAAATATGAAGAGTAAACCAGGACGGAGGTAGTACTTGCTCTTAGGCTAACCATGGAGTTACTAGTCTAAGTTACTTGCCACTATGCCTAGCCTAGGCTACTATTAGTACAACAACAACAACAACAACAACAACAACAACAACAACAAAAAACGATGCGAGTGATCACGTGAGAAAAAATACTAAAAACATTTATTTCGGCTGCAGTGCGTAGATGCAGTTTTGAATACTACACTTGTCATCGTAATTTGGGAAAATTGCGAAAGAATTGAGCTACGTTGTGATTACCTTTTACTAATAGGAAAGAAGTTTCATCTCCATGAGTAGTTTCTCCGTGCATGGAAAGCATGTAAGGAATCCAACAACTTGATCCAGATTGGGCCGATAGATTTTATTGCCAAGATCTTCACTATGCGCACAGACTGGGTCAAGCTTGTGGGAATCATTTTCTGGATGATAGTTGTAAATACATCAAGAAGAAATTAAAAAATGTGAATTTCAAGAAGATGGAGAAGAAAATGAGTGTTGTACCTAAATGATTACGGATCCAATAAAGAGTTCAGAGAATTTGGCAGACGAGTACACCAACACTGTCAATTTTGGCGCGTCAATGACCCTGATTTTTGTTGGACCTTCTAGATCAGATACAAGCAATCTCTAAAGGAAAGGTGCATTCTCAATGACCATAACATGGAACAGATGGAGTGATCTCTTCCCAGTTGATGTCCTGTTGCGGGGCTAGCAAGACACATAAATCCATCGGAGATTCGTCGAGGCAATGTGGAGGCTAATGAACCCGTGGATCTGCTGAAGACGAAGGTACTCGAGTGCAGTACAGCTGCGGAGCAGGTGCTCCATAGCCTTCTTCGAGATGCCAACGTTGAAGAGGTTGAGCTGCTTGAGTTGAGGGAGAAGAAGGGCGGGTGCGGCATTAATCTGGGGAAAGTAGCAGGAGCTGAAGCTGGCGCTGCGCAGCGTTGGCGTGAGGCCGAGCGCAGACGGCGGCAGAGAGCGACATCGTCCAGCTTCAAACCTGAGCTCCTCGAGCTGATCTAGGGTGGGGGATAAGAACCACTCGTCGAACTTGGCTTGGATCTTGCATTTGGTACTGAACATGTGGATGTCAAGGCGTCTGGCTGGCCCAGGGTGCAATGAAAGGATCTTGGAGACTGCGGCCATGCGTTTGCAATCCTCGTCACAGAGGCAGCTGTCGACGGTGAGATTGAGGGGGACGCGGCGCCAAAGGAGGCGCCACCACCGGGAGAGCGGGGTGGTCCGCACGGCAGATTTGGTGGGGAGGAGACCGATGATGACGAGTAGCATGTCATCGGGGAGGCTGCCGATGAAGTCCAGGCTCACCGGATGCAGTTTTGGCTCGAGCCGCCTCCGCTTGTTGGCTGCCTCACCATCCATATCAGCCCGTGGCAACACCGGTGTACACATGTGCTTGGTGTGTATTGTGTGTTGGGTGTGGGCGAGTGCGTCCTTGTGTGCATGCCGCCGCGTAGTGGTGAAGTGTGCGCGACTGCGTCCTTCACGCAGAAGAAGTGTGCCCTCAATTTACTAGCGTGCGGGGTGCTACTGTGAGTGGTTTCAACTTTGTTTACTTCACCGCGTGTCAGACGGGCCTCTAGTTTACTTATTTTCACCCACTGCCACATGGGCCAGCACATGAATATAGAGAACTCGAGCTGACAAGGCGGCATGTGGAATGGTTGACCGGTCAACTAAATAATATACGGAGCTATACGCTGACACCGTGACCTTATAATCCCTTGGTATAGAGAGATCGAGTGAGAGGGGAGGCCCGTGAGAGATAGTAGAGAGAGATAAAAAGAGCTACTCCCTCCGTTCGATAATGTAGTGCATGTATTTTTTTAAGTCAAACTTTTGAAACTTTGACCAAGTCTATAAAGAAATTACTTATATCTACAATACCAAAGATAAATGATAGTATGAAGTAAGTACATGTTGTTATGAATCTAATGATCGTTCCAGATGTAAATGTTTTTCTCCACATATACCTGGTCAAACTTTTCTAAGGTTTGACTTTTCAAAACATCCATATGTTTAAGGATGTGAGAGAGTACCTAACTAGAGAGAGAGTGAAATAGAAAGAGTGAGTGATAAAAGTGTGTGCGCGTGTGTGAAAGAGACATGGACAACACATGATAAAGTATAGAAAAAGCGTGTGTGTCTTATGCAAACATATCACACATGCATCTTCGACAATGGAAGCGAGGTGAGGAGATGGTGTGTGGTTGTTTGCAACCGAGAGAGAAAGACCCCTAGTGCATGGCCAAGAGAGGTCTGACAAACAAGGCAGAGAGGTCGAGAGAGACGTGTGGAGAAAATGTAGACATGGGGAGGAGAGAGTGTATGTTTGTGACAGAGAGATCCCCTAGAGATTGTGATGGGACTACATGGGTGGGAGATCGAGTGACAAGGTGTGTGCGCGATAGAAGATACCCCAAGAAATATCGTGGTAGACTTATGGATGGAAGGAGACAATACATGTGTTCCTGATGGCTAGTGAGAGATAGTCATACTTAGGGGGGAGTGTGTGTGCCTATGATGGAGTGAGGGATTATGGTACTTAGGGGGGGGGGTGTCACATAGAGAGAGAACAAGGGTGGAGAGTGTTAGACGGGTCTATGTAGTGCGAACGAGATATGTATATATGTGAACCAGGGAGATATAAAGTTTGAGAGATAGAGGAGCCCCAATACGCCTGAGTGGTGCGTCAAATAGCTGAGAGGGGGGAAGATATACTCCATCCGTTCGATAATGTAGTGCATATAATTTTTTTAGAAGTCAAACTTTCAAAACTTTGACCAGGTTTACGCAAATATTATTTATATCTACAATACCAAAGATACATCATATGAAACTACATCTCATGATGAATCTAATGATATATGTTTGCCGTTCTCGATGTAAATGTTTTTCTCCACGTACATGGTCAAACTTTGTGATGTTTGACTTTTCAATAAATCTATATGCTATGGACCGAAGAGAGTGCCTAAGTCAAGAGAGATCAAGTGCGTGCGAAGGAGAATGAGTGAGTGTGCAAAAAGAGTGTGTGTGTGTGTGTGAAAGAGAGAGGGACAACAAACGATAAAATAGTGTGTGTGTGTGTGTGTGTTCATTTCTTATGCAAACATATCACACATGCATCTCCGAGATAGAAAAGTGAGGTTAGGAGATACACTAAGATAGCTAGCGCGTGATTGTTTGCAACGTAGAGAGACACCCCTATAGCACATGTCCAATAGAGGTCTGGCCAACAAGGGACAAAGGTCGAGAGGGACGCATGGAGAAGATGGATGCATGGGGAGGGAGAGAGGGTGTGTTTGTGATAGAGAGATCCCCTCGAGATCATGCGGGGACTATATGGGTGGGAGATCGAAGTACAAGGTGTGTGTGCGATAGAAAGATGCCCCGAGAGAAATCGAGATAGACCAAGTGAGGGAAATAGACAATGCACATGTTTGTGATGGAGACTAAGTATTAGTCATATACATAAGGGGGACTATGTGTGCCTACAATTGAGTGAGAGACAATCATACTTATCTAGGCGTGAGATTGTGTGTGTGTGTGCGTGTGAGATGGAGAGAGAACGAGGGAGAGAGAGAGAGTTTTAGATGGGTCTATAGAGTGGGAGTGAGATATGCATGTGTATGTGTGACCCAGGGAGATGGAGAGTTTGAAACAGAGAGGGAAGAGCTCCGAGACGGCAGAGTGGTGCGTGAGAGAGTTACGGGCAACGAGCTAGGGAATTTATGTGCATACGATGAGTGCACCCAAGATATTTAGCTTGGACTAGAGAATCATACATGGTGTGCCAGAGAGACCTATACATGGAGTGTGCATGCAAACTAGAAAGACCCCCCTCCCCCCACACACACACAGAGAGAGAGAGAGAGAGAGAGAGAGAGACCGACAAGGTTTGTGTTTGGATGCGTGCAATAGAATTGAAGATTGCCGGAGAGAGAGAGAGAGAGAACAGGAGTCCGAGAGAGGGGGAGGTCCGTTTATGCATCAAAGACTGATATAAAACATGTTTTGATATAAAATTGCATTCAAATATTCGGATGGGAGAACATGTTGTCTACAATCCACACAAGAACGGAGATATGCGTATCAAACAAGTTCATTAATTTGACTTTCAACATGTTCATGGAGTACAATAATACAGCACAACATGCTACTCAATCGAGGTGTTCAATTTTGGATTATTTAGTTCACTATTTTGACCTGGTGAATGAGCTATTCAATTGAATCGAGATATTTCATTTTGGGTTTGATTCCCATTTTTGAGTGGGTCAACTATTTGTCATATAGTAAATCGTTAGCAACGAGCATGTAAAAACACATTAGTCCCGAGCATCATCTCACCATCTAAAAAAGAAGTGGCAAGCTAATATTTCAAAATTTGATTCAATCGACTTGGTAAGGTAGACGTGGATGCTCGTTCTCCCAAAATTTGAACGAACCGCTAAACACCCTCTTCTCGGTGGAATTCGCCCGAGCAAATAAATGGGAGACGCAAAAATACTAGCCTATGTGGGACACACATCAATTGGCCCGTTGTACAACGAGGGTAGGTTCGTAACTTCATCCAAGCGCGCCTTCTCCTCGGCCGAAATGATAGGTGTCGAATAATTCATAAACCATGGGCGGAAAAACACCCTCTCCTCGCCCGAAATCGCTCGCTTGGACTATTTCAAAACACGCCCGAAATCACTCGCGCCCACTATTTCAAAACACGCCCAAAATCGCTCGTGCCCACTATTTGGGAGAAGCAAAGTTACTCTACTATCCCCGACCCCCAGCACACACACCCAAGCCCAGAAGCCTAATGGCAGGGGTAGAATTGTAACCCCCCCCCCACACACACACACAGACACACACACACACACACTTCAGACAAATGCGTCCATAATACATGGTCCCCCCTCCCAATTCCTCATTCATACATCGTGGGTGCCAAATCA
>NC_057812.1:457133266-457148895 GCF_018294505.1 Triticum aestivum | reverse complement strand
TCCGTTTGTCGTCGTGCACTGGGCCGTGTGCCTCTTACTCCATGCTGCCAAAGCTGCCTCGACGACGACCACGTGAACCGTCCCGGAGCCGGTTCACCCCCTCCATTGTGCATGGTGCCGGAGCGGCTCCAACTTTGGAAGCGTATAGGGCCCTAGCGCTGCTTCCCCATAGCCGCCGACCATCGCGACATCTCTGCTCTCCTGCCGTTGGTAGCCACCGCAATCGTGTTGGCCTCACCGACTCGGCGGCTGGAGTTGCCAACTTCACCGTGCCGCAAGATAGGTCGTACACTCATCTTAAAGCACTTTATTTAGGTGTCAGTTTGAATTTTTATTCTGGGCCAATCGATTCCCAATGGGAAGCAGCACCCCTCGAGGCGGCGAAGCTCCTAGGCTACTGGTTGGCTGGTGTCTAACATAAGGGTGCGGGGGCGCAAGTTCGCCGCGGAAGCAGCGTTTAGATGTCTATCTTATAGTTGCGTGGGTTGAAGGTACTGCCGCCGCCGGATCCGGATGACGGCGTGTCTTCGTGGATTAGTCGGGGGCGGCACAACCACGGCAGTGCGGTGGGGCGAGGAGTGGGGTTTTGGTCGGAGCTCTCGCGGCCAGGGACGGCGGAGGCAGGTTTCTCGGTCGGTGGTCACTGGCTCTTCCGGGAAGATTCTGAATAGTGTCAGTCGGGAGGCACAAGACGGCCATCAAGCCATTCGGCATAGATCGGACAATATCAAAATAAAAAAAATCATGTGACCCCAATTTAGTTTTCAGTCAACAGACATGTGACCACTCTTGTACCTTACTGTTGATCTCTTAGGGTATTTCTTCAAATCAGAGATACGTGTCGTTCTTAACATTTTGTGTTTTCTGCATCTTCAGCCACACCATCTTCCTTCTCACCGCAGCTACTCCAACAAGGGAAGCATACACCAAAAGGGAGTTATAGTCCCCACTCAACAGTTCCCCGCATCAAATGTGCATGCCCGACATGGACCGCCACAACAACTGCAGGGCCATCGATAAGTCAGCACATGATGCTCACTCCTATGGATGGCGGCCAGATAGGTTGTACCCTCATCTTACTTGTGTGCAACATTTATGGCTTTGTTATTCATCTAAGCATGGAAAATAGATTATCACATTTCACTTTATATTCATGTTGATCTCTTAAGAGTCTTGTTCAGGAGTTAACCCTGTCCCATAGTTCAGATAAGAGACTTGTTCTTTAGGTAACGTTGTTCCATAGTTATCATCCATCAGCCAATGTTATCCCACGGGATGGTGATTATACCACTTCTAGTATTGCCTATGTTGTTCTTTAATACTTTTGTGTGCCATCTAGTTAATCTCAAGTACAAACGATACATATTATGTAGCTTTCATCTGTGTTCTCCCTTTAGTTTTTGAGACTTGTTGCTGCTAGTTAAGCCCAGTCCTACTATTTATGTCGTCTCCTACAGGCACTCATTACATAAATCTAACTACTAGTTGTCTTCCATGCATGTCAGATATAATTGCACACATTGATATATCCACAAGAACCTCATGGAGCAATGTAACGGCCAACAAACTTTATGTCAATGATACCCAATATGATGGAACATGTAAAGGCAGTTCTTCAGAAGACTTGCAGAAAGATGTTGAATCCTATTCACCCCAACAAACTGTATGTATCCCGCTATCATACAGTTTTACATTCAACTAGTGTTTTTTTACTTTGTTGTCCTGTCGTATCCCTAACTCTTACATCATACTCCCTCCGTCTGGATTACATGTCGCAGAAATGGATAAAAATGGATGTATCTAGAACTGAAATATGCCTAGACACATCCATTTATTTTTGGATGGAGGGAATACATGTCAATATGTCATGCCTTTCTATTCTTCAGTACCTATTCCATCTCTCTGTCGTAGCATGTTTTATAACTGAAGCACCATTCTTCTATATAAGGCATGCAAGGGGAAGACGACTATGTTAGAATCTGAAGGGTTACAAACAAGGTCTTTACAAAAGATCGAAATGCCAGGAGATAGTAAACCAACTCCAGTGTTCTTAGATACTTCTCCAGCACAGAGAAACCCAACTCCTACTGATAATAAGCACATTCAAGTGGCCAAAGAACTAGTCCACTCCAGTCCAGCAAAAATATGTCAACTGCATTCAAAAAGCGTGTGTGTATCCTCACATCATGAAATTTTATAGCATTCAGATCATATTTTCTACATGTTTCTTACCCATCTCTCTTTTATAAAATAATCTTAAATGATAGAAGACTTTCTAAATTGGGATCGTGTTTGAGGAAAGTATCTTGCGGGAATTCTCTGTGCTCCAATTCTGATGTAAGTATGTGTTGTATATCAATAATTTTTTACATCACATGTATTTTGTTAATCGGCGTGAATCCAACCTTTATCTGATCTAAATTTACTTGTAGCAAAATGTATAATTAAAGGTGACAATGTTGATTTTTGTAAGGAAAACTGCCTGGTAGTTTTGCATACTGAGTTGCATTAATGTACTATCTCATATCATGCACATTACTAAATTGTAGTGTTGTTCTGGTTGCCCAATCATTCATTATGTCAATGTTGCTTTCCTATTACCTTACATGGCTGATGATAGCTGTGTCATATTGTGTTAATTTGGTGTAGGCTGGTGTGGTCTAGTTGCCCAAACATTCATTGTGTCAATGTTGTTTTCCTATTATCTGACATGCCCAATGATAGCAATGCTAGTGTGTTAATTTGGTGCAGGCTGCTGAAGATAAGAAGACAAACTCTGAAAACAGCAAGGCAACCCCATTGTTTCTTTCCAATAAATCTAGGCCAGGTAATATGGCAATAAATCTTGATTAATCTGTTCGGTTCTCCTCCTAATTTATGTTATGATGCAGTGATCGAGACACTCTCCACTATCAATAATACAAGCCTGCCAAAATCACCATATGAATCTGTTGAGTTTCCTCTGTCTCGAATCCAATGGAAAAAATGTATGTTTGTGAACGAATTATTGGCTGAAGCAATCATGGAAATCATGGAGGAATCAGAGGTGCACATTCTTGCGCAACAACAATTGATCAATAAATTCGGAGACAGTGTAGCAAAGAAGGAAAAACTTGCTCACATGCTTATGGGCGTCATCCGCGTTGAGGTTGCAGATTGTGAGGTTGTAGATCATTATGTTCTGCTCATTAATTTGCACAGGCATCAATCTTTGATTGGCAAGTGGATGTAATTTCCTGTAATATATCCTGGATGTGCAACGTTTTTTCTTGTATGTCATACGTTTGCTTAGCGCGCCTCGCATTCCAGCTAATTCATTGCTAGGAAGGCAAAAAAGCAGTGAAATTATTAGTTAGCACGAACAGTCATGGGCCCTATATGAAGGAAGCGGCCCACTACCCTTAATGGGCTTCCCTAATGGGCTCACATGGGCCAAAATTCTCATAGGCCTTTGATTGATTGGTTTTTGTCCTGTCCATAATTGTTTGTCGTAATGGGCTGAAATTATAGCTGGACCGGAATCAACGTTATCTAATTGGGCCAACTGACATGTTTGAACTTTAGCGGGCCCATTAAGTTAATGGCCCGTAACCAAGCCGAAAGAACTATTGGGCCGCTATAATTGAAACGAGCCAACAGTTAATGCTTGGCCCTGTTACCTCCCAGGTCGTTAACAGGTCGACATCGAAGCAGGCAATAAGTGGGGCCATTCGACTTCACGGGCCATTAACGGGTCGATACTAAGGTTGGGCTATTTATGGACCAACTATATTTTTGGCCTTTAGCAGGCTGAAAGAGACATCGGGCTCGTACTGGACCATGAAGAGCATGGGCCGCTAAGAGGCCGAAAGTCAGTTCGGACTTTATATGGCCCAACTATTTTGTGGGCCTTTAGCAGGCCGAAAGAGAAACCGGGCTGGTATTGGTCATGAAGAGCATGGGTCGTTAAGAGGCCAAAACTCAGGTCCAACTGCAAATGGCCCAACTCATTTATGGGCCGTTAACAGGCTGAAAGACACACCGGGCTGGAAATTAGCCCAACACTTAAATGGGTCGCTAAAAGGCCATTAGACGTACATCCTGAAAATTGGCCCATCCCTTGAATGGGTTGTTAACACGACGAAACCACATGGGGCCGACCTTGAGCCCAAACATATAGTGGGCTGTTAACGGGCTCGAACTAACGATGGGCTGCAATGGTGTCAAATAGTTAACGGATTGTTAATGAAGGAAATATGCCCTAGAGGCAATAATAAAGTTGTTATTTATATTTCCTTATATCATGATAAATGTTTATTATTCATGCTAGAATTGTATTAACCGGAAACTTAGTACATGTGTGAATACATAGACAAACAGAATATCCCTAGTATGCCTCTACTTGACTAGCTCGTTAATCAAAGATGGTTAAGTTTCCTCACCATAGACATGTGTTGTCATTTGATGAATGGGATCACATCATTAGAGAATGATGTGATGGACAAGACCCATCTGTTAGCTTAGCATAATGATCGTTTAGTTTTATTGCTATTGCTATTGCTTTCTTCATGACTTATACATATTCCTCTGACTATGAGATTATGCAACTCACGAATACCGGAGGAACACTTTGTGTGCTATCAAACGTCACAACGCAACCGGATGATTATAAAGATGCTCTACAGGTGTCTCCGAAGGTGAGTTAGACGTCCTCTACTTTGTTGTTGCAAGTTTTACGTGGCTGCTATAGGCTGAGCAAGAACCGATATTACCTACGCATCAAAAACCACAACGCGGTATAGTGATTGCTTTTTGATCTTTAGAAAGAACAATGTTCATTGAATCCGATTCAACTAAAGTTGGAGAAACTGACACCCACTAGCCACCTGTGTGTGAAGCACGTCGGTAGAACCAGTCTCGCGTAAGCGTACGCGTAATGTCAGTCTGGGCCGCTTCATCCAACAATGTTGTTGAATCAAGAATCAACTAGTGACAGCAAGCAATATGTACATACCCACGCCCACAACTCCTTTGTGTTCTACTCATGCATATAACATCTATGCATAAACCTGCCTCGGATGCCACTGTTGGGGAACGTGGTAATTTTCAAAAATTTCCTACGCACATGCAAGATCATGGTGATGCATAGCAACGAGAGGGAAGAGTGTTGTCTATGTACCCTCGTAGACTGTAAGCGGAAGCGTTATGATAACGCGGTTGATGTAGTCGTACGTCTTCATGATCGACCGATCCTAGCACCGAAGGTATGACACCTCCGCGATCTGCACACGTTCGGCTCGGTAACATCCCACGAACTCACGGTCCAGTAGAGTGTCAAGGGAGAGCTTCGTCAGCACAACGGCGTGATGACGGTGATGATGATGCTACTGGAACAGGGCTTCGCCTAAGCACCGCTACGATATGACCGAGGTGGATTATGGTGGAGGGGGGCACCGCACATGGCTAAGAGATCAATGATCAACTTGTGTGTCTATGGGGTGCCCCCCTCCCCCGTATATAAAGGAGTGGAGGAGGGGGAGGGGGCCAGCCTCCTAGGCGCGCCCCAAGGGGAGTCCTACTCCACCGGGAGTAGGATCCCCCCCTTCCCTAGTTGGATTAGGAGAGAAGGAAGGGGGAGGAAGGAGGAAGGAAAGGGGGACCGGCCCCCCTCCCAGTTCGGATTGGGCTTGGGGTCGCCCCCTCCTTTGCTCCCTTCTCCTCTCTCCCACTATGGCCCAATAAGGCACATATACCTCCCGGGGGGTTCCGATAATCTCCCGGTACATCGGTAAATGTCCGATCTCACCCGGAACCATTCCGATGTCCAAATATAGTCGTCCAATATATCAATCTTTATGTCTCGGCCATTTCGAGACTCCTCGTCATGTCTTTGATCATATCCGGGACTCCAAACTACCTTCGGTACATCAAAATACATAAACTCATAATACGATCGTCACCGAACGTTAACCGTGCGGACCCTACGGGTTCGAGAACTATGTAGACATGACCGAGACACGTCTCCGGTCAATAACCAATAGTGGAACCTGGATGCTCATATTGGTTCCTACATATTCTACGAAGATCTTTATTGGTCAAACCGCATAACGATATACATTGTTCCCTTTGTCATCGGTATGTTACTTGCCCGAGATTTGATCGTCGGTATCTCAATACCTAGTTCAATCTCGTTACAGGCAAGTCCCTTTACTCGTTCCATAATGCTACTGTCACATCTCGAGTTCTGGTATACTCTAGGATAGCTACTGCTGTTTGCATCATGTTTAAATTTTCAAATGAACTTGAATCGGGGGATGTTCAAACCCTAGCATCAATGAAATTCAAATAGGTTCAACTAAAAATATTTTTCAGTGAACCCAAATTGATGGCCTTCAAAAATGTTCATCATTTTTGAAAAATACTGGAAACAGCAACCAGAGGTGATGCACATTTTTGCATGACATTTTGGATTGTTGAATTAACACATATTGCATTTTGAATTGGAGCAAATAAATACTATAAATACTTTATTGCTCCAATAATTCTGATTTTTGTTGAGGGGCTTTTGAATAATCCTTTTAGTCACTACAAAAACTACCAGAGGCAACAAAAATGATTTAGTTCTTAAAACTAAATCAAAACAAATTACAGAAATAGAAAAGAAAAGAAAATAGAGAAAAGGAAAGAGGCTTACCTGGCGCTCATCTGGCGGCCCAGCAAGCCGACTGGCCCAACCGCCACTCGTCGTCCTTCTGGCGATGACAGAAGGACAAGGGCGCGCGCTCGCCGCCCGCGCGCATGGGCGCCACGCCACCTCCCTGCCTACCTGCCCTCCCCCTCGTTGCCTTGGTCTCTCTGGACGTCGCCACGACGCCCCGGACCCCTCCCACTCTCACCCCCTTCCTTGCCTCCTATGCTTTCTCTCCCGCTGGACCGAACGCGCCCGTCGCCGCCGCTCACCGTTGCCGCGCCCACCGTCACGGCCTCGCCCCTCCGACGAGTCCAATAGCTCTGCGCCGTAGTCCTCGTCCTCTCAGCCAAGTCGTGCATCACCGGAAGCCCTGTGGAGCCATCACCGCCATCGTCTTCTTCGTCGGCCGCCCGAGATCGCAGTCGTCGTTCCGGCCACACCAGGCCTTCCCCGAGCTTGCTTACGACGTCTACGGTTTCTCTGTGAGCTCCGCCGCATCTCCCCTCTCTCCTCGCGGTCTTTCCCGTGTCGTAGCGTGCCAGCCACCATACCGAGCGCCGCCGTCCGCCATGGACACCGGGCATGGTGCTGTCGTGCCGCTGCGCTCCCACCCATGAGCCTAGCAAGCTCCTAGCTATCCCAGGAGGCCACATATCCCCTTAGCTGACCTGGACATACCCCGCAGCCTTGCGCCCGCTCAAGCAGTACTCCGGCTGCCGCCACGAGCCCCGCTCCGGCGAGCCCCGGCATCCCTGCAGCCTCTCACCTGCCCCACTGGGTGCGGGAGAGCCCCGGCTACGCCCCGGTGCCCTTAGCCACCGCCCCCGTGGCCTGTAACGCGGACTCCGCCGCGACCAGAGGCGCCGGCGGTGAGCCCCGCCGCCTGAGCCCTGCCATGTGGGCCTGGTCTGCCAGGTGATTAGCTTAAGGCTAATCACCAGTTAACTAAACCACTGACACTGACAGTTGGGTCCCGGCGCCCTAATCTTTTAATTAGATTAGAAATAACCCCCCCATGTTAACACTGTGTCACTGACGTGTGGACCCTGCACGTCAGGTTTGACCCTGGTCTGCCCCGGTTGACCTGCCGACGTCGTGTTGTTGTCATGCTGACGCGGTAAGTGTTTTCTAGATTATTTATGATTCAGAAAATCCCAGAATTTTAGCCAAAACTTCAAAAACTCATAGAAATTCCACCGTAGCTCAGATTGAAATAATTTATATAAAAAAATTATTAGAAAAATTCAATCTATCCATCTGTACTAGTTTCATGCATGACAAACCAACTTATACATACTGTATAAGTGAAAACACATAAATGGCATTTATAAAGACTGAACTTGGAGTTGCATTTGAATTCTTGGTTCAAATGGACTTTCTCCAAATGAATTCTGGCTGCATTAGCTCAAACAACATCACATATTCATGCCATCTTCATGCATCATATTGTTGCATATGCTTGTGTATTGATTGTCGACACCGTTCCTTCTCGATAGGTCCTGCTCCGGAGAGTGTGCCAGAGAACCTGTCTGAGGAGCAGTGCCCCTGTTGATCTACCAGGCAAGAAAAAACCCCTTGTTCATTCCGATACAATGCCACTTTCTTGCTCTTGCTCTCTTTTATTGCATTAGGACAACAACGATTCAACTGCTACTTTATGATGCGGTAGTTGAACCCATTCCTCTGCATGACCTGTCATTGCCATAGTAAATAGTTGAAACCCACTAGCATGTGTAGGAGTTGTTTGAGCCATCTTGTGTTCCTACCATGCCATGCCTGCTATTGCTTAGAGTTGTGTTAGGTCTGATTCATTGGGAATGAATTGGAGTGTTATGCCATGTTCTGATGCTGAGAGTTAAGCGTGTGAGCACGATTTGGTAAAGGTAGCGGTGAGAGGCCATGTAGGAGTACATGGTGGGTTGTCTCATTGGGGTTGTCCTTAAAAACTAAGTTTTGTGTAAGTTGTCCAATGACTAGCTACTACCACACATTGGGCTCCGGGCGCTCCAAGCTCTCTCGACTTATTAACCAACTTGATCTCTATCCAGGAGTCGCAACTAGTTTCTGGTGTTTGTAGGTAGTGTTATTTTTCTACCAAGTGGCACCCGGCCGGGTGGACTTGGGACAGACTAGGAACAAGTGGCACGGTGTACCAAGTGGCACCCGGATGGTGGGCTTGGGAACCCTGCTCACATCATTTGGGGACGTGAGCGAAACCCTAGCCGGACTCCTTGCGGATGGAACCCGTATAGGCGATAAACCTGGACTAGAGTCTTGCATGGTTAGTCAGGTCGTGGCCGACACCCTCGCCAGGCTTCCGCTTGAAGGTTGCCTACATACATGACATGTACATGGCGGTAAGTAGCAAGAGCGTGTGTGAAGAAGTACACCTCTGCAGGGTTAACATGATCTATTCGAATAGCCGGGTCCGCGGTTATGGACTTCTTGGATGCTTACGTGGTACATAGACAACTTGAAGTGGATACTCTAAAATGCTCAAGACAAGTGTGAGTGCTATGGATGGCCTTCTCATAGGGAGACAGGAATGAATCCATAGTATTGTATTGATGTGGTGATTAGTGGACTCGTGTGCGCTTTCCTACCTCAAAGAACTTACTCGTAGTTGTAGAATAGGATAGCCACTGAGTCAAAGCTGGCTTGCTGCAACTAAACCCCACATTGCCTTCTTGATACTAATGCATGTATGATAGGATCTGATGTAAGTCTTGTTGAGTACCTTTGTACTCACGTTTGCTTTATTTATGTTTTGTAGATGAGACATCTGTCTCACTAGTAGTTCCTCTTGGACTTCGACGAGTAGCTTGTTACCTTAGCCACGATCTTGTACCCTTGGGAGGGACTTGTAGATAGTCAGGCTTCTTAGCCTTTTTCATTTGTAGTTGTCTATACTCAGACATGTTATGCTTCTGTTGCTTGTATGCTCTGAATGATGGGTCATGTGACCCCTGTTTGTAATATAATGCTATGTGGCTCTTCTGGGCCTTTATCTATATGAGTTTGAGTTATGTTGTGATGCCATGTTGTACAGCACATACTTGCATGTTATGCGTACGTGTGACATGTATTGCTATGTGTGGGATCCGACAACCTAGTTGTCTATCCTTGGTAGCCTTTCTTATGGGGAAATGTAGTCTAGTGCTTCCACTGAGCCATGGTAGTCTGCTATAGCCCGGATTACCGGAGTCCTGTTAGCCCAGTTGCTACTGCTTCGGAACACTTAGACTGGTCGGCATGTGTCCTTCTTCGTTCTTGTGTCTGTCCCTTCGGGGAAATGTCACGCGGTATCTATCGGAGTCCTGCTAGCCTACTACAGCCCGGGTTCCCGGAGTCCTGTTAGCCCATTTGCTACAGCCCGGATTCACACGCTGATGATCGACACGTTCGTTGTTGGGTCATGTATGCTTGTCCTTGTAAGTTAGTGCCACTTTGGGTTTACGACTAGCCATGTCGGCCCGGGTTCTCTGTGATATGGATGCTAGTGACACTATCATATACGTGAGCCAAAAGGCGCAAACGGTCCCGGTCCAGGTAAGGTGGCACCCATGGGAATATCGTGCGTGAGGCGGCAAAGTGATATGATGTGTTACATGCTAGATCAGTGTGACTTAGGATCGAGGTCCTGACAGCTTTGGTATCAGAGCCTGACTGCCTATTGGATTACCAAGCCAAACTGGTCGAAGTTGAGTCTAGAAATTCTTTAGTTATATAGGGGAATTGATTGTTGAAGGGAATGCAAGGCTCTTTTTACTCCTTATACCTTATGCCTTCTGATCTGAGTCATCCTATCTTTCCTACGGGGTTAAGGAACTAGGCTTTCTCTTCCGTCTATTAGGATCACGAGTTACTACTTCATAGTCTCTTAGGATTGGTTGATCAGAGTCATATTCTAGTTTTCAAGTACTTCCGGTGTAGTCTGTTTAGTATTATCCTTAGAACCTTGAGTGGTGATGTTGAGTATGGTACTACCCCATCGTTTGCAAGATGTCTCATTTTGAGCATTTTACTGCCGTTATGCTGCCAAAATTGTCCTAGGAGTTCGAGAGATACTAATTTCCTTGTGCTACATTCTCCATCCTATCGTTGTTGCTGATCCCGTCCTTGGTTCATTTCCCAGGATGTCATCAGTTACCCGAAGTTCTATTGCTCATAGCCTGAACCACGGAGATGGTAGGGATGAGGATCCTCCCGATCAGTCTTTGTTGGCAAAGTTCATGTTAGAGGTTGAGATGAACAAGCGTGAGACCAACCGCTTGTTGGCGCGGATTGAGTAGAACACTGCACATCAAAATGATAAGTTGGTTTCCATCACTGACTTCATTGGACTGAACCCACCCGCCTTCCATCGTTCCATTGAGCCACTCGATGCAGATGACTGGCTCCGTAGCATCACTCACAAGCTGCGTTCCGCGAACGTAGCTAAAGGTGACAAGATCACATATGCTGCATATCACCTGGAAGGTCCTGCTAGTCTTTGGTGGCAGAACTATGAGGCTATGCTTCCAGCTGGCTAGATACCTACCTGGAGAGATTTCACTGAGGCTTTTCACGAGCATCACATTCCTCAAGCCCTCATCGATCGCAAGAGAGAAGAGTTCTGTAGTTTCACCCAGAGTAAGATGGCTGTTGATGCTTACAGTAGAGAGTTTGAGAACCTCGCCCGCTATGCTACAGAAGAGGAATCCACGGACGCCAAGAAGCAGGCTAGGTTCTGGAAGGGTCTCAACCCCAAGTTACGTCGTGATCTTCACCTGCACCATTGCAATATATTCCAGGATCTTGTGAACAAGGCCATTAATGCAGAGACAGCTCAGCTTACTTATGAGGAGTCTCGTAAGCACACCCGTGATTCGGGTTCCTCCTCTGGCTCTAGCTCTCAGAAGCGTCGGATTTGGGTTCCGAACTCCGCTCTTCCACCCGGATATTCATTGAGGCCATCTTATGTGGTGCCTCACCCAGTTAAGCAGTATGCTCCACCCAGGCCTATTGGTAGACCGCTTGTCAATGCAGGTCCACGTCCTACTTCAGGGACTTGCTTCACATGTGGAGAGCCAGGACACTATGCACGCGACTGCTCTCAGGCCAGTTATGCTCCATCCCAGCCCGAGAAGTCTGTTGGCCGTGGTAAGCCATCACACAAGACGATCAGTGTCAAGTCAGCTTCCACTGAACATGGACATGTGCATCACGTCTCAGCTAGAAACGCTCATGATGATCCAGATGTCGTTCTTGGTACACTCCTTGTCAACTGCCATCCAGCATCGGTTCTGTTCGATACTGGAGCATCTCACTCCTTCATTTCTGAAAGCTATGCTAACTTGCACAACATTTCATTTAGTGATATGCCCTCTCCACTAGCCATTCAAACTCCTGGATCCAAATGGCAAACTTCTAGTGTAAGCCATGGTAATGAAATACTTGTTGACAGACTTGTATTCCTTGCATCACTTATAGCCCTCAAGTCTACAGATATTAACATCATCTTGGGTATGGGCTGGATGACTGCTCATCATGCCAAGATTGATTGTTTCACCAGGTCTGTTCAGCTTACACACCCATGTGGCAAGATAGTCACTGTCACCACTAGAGTTGCAAAGCGCCAGCTTTATTCTCTTAATGCTAGCCCTCTTCCAGACCTTGAGGATATCCCGGTAGTCTGTGACTTTTCGGATGTCTTTCCAGAGGAACTGCCAGGCATTCCACCAGACAGAGATGTAGAGTTTGCCATAGATCTTATCCCAGGAACCGCCCCAATTTCTAGGAGACCTTACAAGATGGCACCCTTAGAACTAGCTGAGCTTAAGAAACAACTTGATGAGTCCTTGCAAAAGGGTTTCATCCGTCCTAGTTCTTCTCCTTGGGCTTGCCCCGTCCTCTTCGTCAAGAAGAAGGATAGTACGGACCGAATGGTTGTATATTATCGTCCCATTAATTTAGTCATGATAAAGAACAAGTATCCGCTCCCCAGGATCAATGACTTGTATGATCAGCTCACTGGATCCTCAGTCTTTTCCAAGATGGATTTGAGGTTAGGCTACCACCAAATAAAGATCAGAAACGGGGACATTCCTAAGACGGCTTTTGTCACTCGTTATGGCCAGTACGAGTACACCGTCATGTTGTTTGGTATAACCAATGCTCCAGCTATATTCTCCCGCTTGATGAACTCGATCTTCATGGAGTACTTAGATAAGTTCATCGTGGTTTACCTTGATGATATTCTTATTTACTCGAAGAACGAGGAAGAGCATGCCAAACATCTTAGACTTGTGTTAGAAAAACTCAGAGAGCACCGCCTTTATGCCAAGTTCTCCAAGTGCGAATTTTGGTTGCCAGAAGTGACCTATCTCGGCCACGTAATCTCTGGTAAGGGCATTGCTGTCAATCCCGAGAGAGTTCAGGCCGTTCTCGATTGGACTCCGCCTGAAACAGTTAAACAAGTTAGGAGTTTCCATCGTCTAGCCAGTTATTGTCGCCGCTTTGTTGAGAACTTTCCCAAAGTGGCCAAACCTCTCACGGAACTTCTCAAGAAAGATAAAAAGTTTGAGTGGTCCCCACAGTGTGAGCACAGTTTTCAGGAACTGAAAAGACGTCTGACTTCTGCTCACATACTTGTGCCACCGGATTTCACTAAGGACTTTGTTATCTGTTGTGATGCTTCATGATAGGGACTAGGTTGCATTCTTATGCAAGATCGTCATGTGATTGCCTATGCATCTCGACAGTTGCATCCACATGAGGAGAATTATCCTACACATGATCTAGAGCTTGCAGCCGTAGTCTATGCACTTAAGACATGGCGACATTACCTTCTTGGTAAACATTGCGAGATCTACACCGATAACCAGAGTCTCAAGTATATCTTCACCCAACCAAATTTGAACCTTAGGCAAAGACGTTGGTTGGAGTTGATCTCAGATTACGACTTAGGGATTACCTACACCCCAGGCAAAGCCAATGTCATGGCTGATGCACTAAGTCGTAAGTCCTATTGCAACAATCTCATGTTGCAACAGGGCCAACCACTTCTCCATGAGGAATTCTATAAGCTTAACCTTCACATTGCTCCTCATGGACTCCTTTCTACCTTGGTGGCGAAACCTACTCTTGTGGATCAAATCATCTCTGCTCAGAAGCAGGATACGGGAATTTTTCAGATCAAGAGAAACATTAATAAGGGAGTTGGTGGATGTTTCTCTATGGATGATCGAGGTGTTGTTTTCTTTGAGAATCACTTGGTGGTTCCCAAGAATCAGCATCTACGACAATTAATTCTCAAGGAGGCTCATGAATCTCCTCTCATGGTTCATCCCAGTAGTACTAAGATGTATCAGGACCTACACCAGAGGTTCTGGTGGACTAGGATGAAGAGGGAAATTGCCCAGTTCATTGCTAATTGTGACGTTTATCGTCGCGTTAAGGCGGAGCATCAGAGACCTGCTGGCACCCTTTAGCCTTTAGCTATTCCTGAGTGGAAATGGGATAAAGTTGGTATGGACTTCATCACCGGCTTTCCCAGGACCAAGAGAGGGAATAATGCTATCTTCGTAGTCATTGATCGTATTTCCAAAGTGGCTCACTTCCTACCAGTTCGAGAGAGTATCACTACTAGTCAGCTCGCTGACTTATATATTTCCCGAATAGTATCACTTCATGGTGTTCCACTAGAGATTAATTCAGACCGTGGTAGTCTTTTCACTTCTCATTTCTAGGAGAGTTTCCAGACTGCCATGGGAACCCATCTTTCCTTCAGTACCACTTTCCACCCTCAGTCAAGTGGTCAGGTGGAAAGGGTCAACCAAATTCTCGAAGACATGCTTAGAGCTTGCGTTATCTCATTCGGTATGGATTGGGAGAAGTGCCTTCCTTTCGCCGAGTTTGCTTATAACAATAGCTACCAATCCAGTCTTAAGAAAGCTCCTTTTGAGATTCTCTATGGACGAAGATGTCGAACACCTTTAAACTGGTCAGAAACCGGTGAAAGACAATTCTTTGGACCGGATATGATCCAGGAGGCAGAAGAGCAAGTTCGCGTCATTCGTGAGAATTTGAAAACAACCCAGTCTCGTCAAAAGAGCTAGTATGACCGTCGTCATAAGGAAGTGGCTTATGAAGTTGGCGACAAAGCTTACCTTTGGGTTACCCCTTTGAAGGGTACCCATCATTTCGGTATCAAGGGCAAGTTGGCTCCTTGTTACATTGGTCCTTTTCACATTCTCGCTAAACGAGGAGAGGTTGCCTATGTAACACCCCGAGACCGTTGCGCCAGGTGTCTTCCAGTTATTCGCTGTTGTTGCCTTGTCATTTGTTTGCGTGTCATGCATTTCATATCATGTCATCATGTGCATCGCATTTGCATACGTGTTCGTCTCATGCATCCGAGCATTTTCCCCGTTGTCCGTTTGCAATCCGGCGCTCCCTTTTGTCTCTTTTCGTGTGCGGGTGTTAAACGTTCTCGGATTGGACCGAGATTTGCCAAGCGGCCTTGGTTCACTACCGGTAGACCGCCTGTCAAGTTTCGTGCCATTTGGAGTCCGTTTGATACTCCAACTGCTAACCGGGGAACCGTAAAGGCCTCATGTGTGTTGCAGCCCAACACCCCTCCAAAGTGGCCCAAAACCCATCCAAACCCCCTCCATCCTCTCGGTCGTTCGATCACGATCGCGTGGCCGAAAACCGCACCTCATTTGGACTCTCCTAGCTCCCCCTACCTATATATATATATGTGTGTGTGTGTGTGTGCGTCTCCCTTCGAAATTTCGCAGTATAAACCTAG
This sequence comes from Triticum aestivum, assembly GCF_018294505.1. Classification (NCBI taxonomy): domain Eukaryota; kingdom Viridiplantae; phylum Streptophyta; class Magnoliopsida; order Poales; family Poaceae; genus Triticum; species Triticum aestivum. The sequence continues at coordinate 457,133,431 of NC_057812.1, read as the reverse complement.
ATCCACTCCTCCCCGCGCCACCGGACATGTCCGCCGCCGTTGGACGCGTCCACCGCCGCCACATCGCTCTGGCCAATCAAGGCACGCCACGTCAGCGCCGCCGCCTCACTCCTCCACTCCTGCGCCGCCGCGTGGCGTCCACCGCTCTCTGCCGCGCCAGGCCCG
>NC_057812.1:457130508-457133024 GCF_018294505.1 Triticum aestivum | reverse complement strand
CACCGCCTGTCCCGCGCCACCTCGCCTCCTGCTTCGCTGGCGCACCAACGCCCCTAGCTCCGTCGGCGTCCCTGTCAACGGATCCGGCCGGGAAGGAGCCGGAGTGACCGGATCCGGCCACCTCTACACAGATCCACGCCCGCCGCCGTCGTTCGTCCCCGGCGCCGGCGACGAGCCGCCTCTGCCTCCCAGCGCCATCTCGGCTTCGAGGAGAGGACGACGACCGTCTGGCCTCCCACGTGGGCCCATCTCCACCGCCCATCTCCAGCACGCCGGCCCACCACAGCCTCGGCCTGCCTCTCCTTCAACCTGGGCCGAGCCCAATCTGGTGAGGCCCCGCCACTTCCCTTATCCATCGCCGTGGGCGGTTGTTGCTATGTTGCGCTCACCCACAGACTTGGAATTTTGGCCAGGTCCCTGAAGTTTCCAATATCATGTGTGCATCTTGTCATGTCCATAACTTGTTTCATATTGTCTCATTTCATGCGCATAATATATCAAAATGTTCATCAGGTTGTGCTCTTCATTTTGTTCCATTGCACCATGCTTGTTTAAGTCCATCTTGATGCCCTAATGACTGTTGCAAGAGTGCTATAAAATGTTAGTTCCTGATTCTTATCAGATTATGAGCATTTGTCATTTTTGCCATGATTATTGTGTGCTGCATATGAACTTGAGCCCTACATGTGTTTTGGACTATGCCATGCCATCTCTACAGGGGTGTATGCCATGTATTTTTGTGATCAATGTGGTGACTAGCACAAGCATGCAAAGTAGCTCTCGTAATATTGCTGATTTCAGGGACTTAAAATTTCACCAAGTCATTTTCCCTGCTGTTATTTTTATGCCATGTATTCATGTTGCTACAAAGAGATCCATGCTTCTTTTGAGTATGTTCAGTAAGGATGATTTGGGCATATGGTTATGCTCTATCCATCCATGTCCCTGTTTGAATTTATGGAGTGCCCTATCATGACTCAATCTTGCTCTACTTTTGCTATAAAATGTTCCTGGCCGATTGTTTACGTGTTAATCAATTTTGCCAAGGTTGTTGTAGTTGATCCATGCATGCTATGAGATTGGTCTTGCCATGGTTGGCTTCTTGTACATGTCTTCTTGCTGGGAGTATGCTTAGTTTGTCATGCAATGCCTTGTGTTGAGTGCATCGAGCTCGCAAACATGCCTTCATAATTCTGTTTATGCCATGTCCAGTTTTCTGCTAAGTCTGAATCTGTTAACGAAACTTGCTATGTTTACATGGGTGCCATCATATCTTCTGATCCTTTTTGGCTTATGGTCAGTAAGGGGCCTTTTTATATGCTTTGAGTAGATTCATGCCATGCCTTGTATTGCTATGATTTGATCCTTTAGCATGTTGTTATCTTCCTCTAAACTTTGCTTCCTGATGTTAATTCCTGGCATGTTGTTATTTTCACTAAGTCTGTGATGCTGTTATCTTTTGCCCTTTTGCCATGCTTGTTTGAACCTACTCTTGTGTGATTTAGCCGTAGCTCAGTGTTCATCTTTTGTCAAGCATCTTGAGTAGATCACTGTCATGTGCTTTGTTGCTATGTTGGAGTGCAGTAGCTTAGTTTCTTGTTGCATTCTAGATGGCATCGTGCTATTAATCGCAGAATTGTGCCATTCTTGTTTTGCTTGCCATTTGCAAACCGTGCATCCGTTTCCGGTGATCTTTGTATCGATTTCGACCGAAATCAACTCATCTTTCCAGCGGCACACTTGGTTTGCCAAGTTGAGGCCTGGTTCAATGTTTTCCTTCTGGAGCATGCATATGCATTGCATATCACATCCCGCATAGCATGCCATGTTTTGCATCATGTTGCTTGCGCATTGCATCGTGGTTGATTGTGGTTTCCTTTGCTTGTGTTCTTGCCTTGGGTAGAGCCAGGAGACAAGTTCGTGATCAAGGAACCCGTTGAGTATGCTTACGAGGATCAAGTTTACGTTAACTCGGAGAACTTTGTAGGCAAGATGACCATACCCTCGAAATCACTTCTATCTTTGCTTGCTAGTTGTTCGCTCTATTGCTATGCTGCGATACCTACCACTTTCTATATCATGCCTCCCATATTGCCATGCCAAGCCTCTAACCCGCCTTTCCTAGCAAACCGTTGTTTGGCTATGTTACCGCTTTGCTCAGCCCCTCTTATAGCATTGCTAGTTGCAGGTGAAGATGGAGTTTGTTCCTTATTGGAACATGTTTATTGTGGGGATATCATTATTATATCTTGTTTACTTTAATGCATCTATATACTTGGTAAAGGGTGGAAGGCTCGGCCTTATGCCTGGTGTTTTGTTCCACTCTTGCCGCCCTAGTTTCCGTCATACCGGTGTTATGTCCCTTGATTTTGCGTTCCTTATGCGGTTGGGTTATAATGGGAACCCCTTGACAGTTTGCCTTGAATAAAACTCCTCCAACAAGGCCCAACCTTGGTTTTACCATTTGCCACCTAAGCCTTTTTCCCTTGGGTTCTGCAGACTCAAGGGTCATCTTT